>NC_056726.1:1933932051-1934119551 GCF_019279795.1 Protopterus annectens
TTCATCTAATAACTTACTAGTATATGCTCTTCTAATAAACATTTGTCTCAATGTGTTACATTCTACCTTAAAATCCTTCCTCTGTGGGTCATTAGACGCCCTGACAAGTTGTCCCTTGACCACCGATTTCTTCTGGTGGAAAGGGTGGCCACTTGTGAAGTGTAAAAACGTGTTAGAATATGAAGGTTTTCTATAAATTCTTGCTTCATACTTTAACCAGGATAGTGCATTAGCTAAACATGTTCAAGAAAATCCTATCATACTTTTAAATTTTGGATTTTAGATCAAATGGCACCAAAAATAAGGGGTGGACCAACAGAATTAGAGTTAGAGAAGTTGGAATTAATATGGCAAATACGCCTAAATGCATATAATGAGCCTGGACTCAATGATATGTGTTCAATTATGCCTATCTTAAAAATTAAAAGTCTATGTAGATAGTAACATGCTAGCATCTGTTTCATTGATAGATGTATGTACTGCTGTCTAAATAGGAATAATGATATTGGGAAGCTTAATAACTGTTGTTTTTTTAATTATTATTACTACTATTACAATGGTTAAGAAGATTTTTGAAAACATATAAATAATACACGTATTTATACTACACTAGGATGATTTGAAAATGTAAATGGTTTTATTTGCTCTGCGATGCCTTTAGTGTTTTTACCTCAAGTACTTTAAGTATTTTTAATATTATAATGTAGCCCTTTTAATTTGTAGTAAGATGGGATCAGCTGACTTGACATTATAGATATTTAAATCATTTTGTAATTGTATATGTATCTGAAGAAGTTCAAAGAATTACGTTGAACGAAAAGCGCTTCATTAATTAAAGGATTGTATCTGTCAGTAGGTTGCCACATTTCATTTTTTTGGTTCTATCCATATATTTGTAGATGTCAGTGACCCCTTGTATATCGACATATATCACACTATCGCCCTTTCTATCTGTATTATATATGTGTAGATATACATATATATATCTATATATATATATATATATATATATATATATATATATATATATATATATATATCTATATATATACATACATATATATATATATATATATTCTGTTTCCTGGACACTGTACATTTGTGTCTGTACCTGTCACATTATACACCTGCCATAGGTTAAGATTACCTACCATCCCACTTTGCGAGGGACAGTCCCTCTTTATGCATTTGTGTCCTGTGAAATATTTGTGAACATAGCAAATGTCCTGCGACTTTGGGACAAACATATTCCCTATAGTTTATGTCATAGTTGCATAACACACTTATTCTGTATCTGACCCACCTACAAGTTACAGAACACGGAACACGTACCTGCGACCATTACTAGAATAAGCTTTTTATCTATGCAAAACACTGATGTTCTGGTTTTCACACTGGCCGGGTGTATGTGTCGTCCTGCAGACATCTGGCGTATGTCCCACATTGGTCATTTGAACTGTGGCAACCCTACCGTACGTACATCTTGCCTAGCAATAGTGTTGGGTGATTGTATACATGACTGCCTGTTCCACTCCTGGCAGTGGTCATTTTACCCTTCTGAGCAGGCACTATTTGTTCAGGGGTGACTAATGCTGGTGTCACCTGTTCTGTACATCATTGACTGTGATCTGCGCAGTGGTCGGTGACGCTTAGCCCTGTTTTGCTCATATCCATATAGTCATATTTAAACATTGCTTACCAGCTGTGGGCAACGCTTATTCCCACTAATGTGTTCTACACATATTCTGATGATATGCATCCGGAATGCATTAGCCATGCTGTCGGGATTAAATTACATCCCTTGCGAGACGTGGGACCGGGAACATGCACGACAGTCACTGCATGTACCACTTGGACATCTGGGGGTTGTACACGAATTATGTCATTTTGTATGTGCAGTACACTACAGCAGTTACTCCACACTACATTCACATGGATAACTCCGTTAGTTTACAAATTGATGGGTCCAGTTAATGGTATGTCCATGTGATGTTTACTGGCTGTACTCCGGCATTGGGTATTTATATCACAATTAGCTACACCCGATAATTTGCTACACCTTCATACGACCGTGGATGCAGCATGCCGGGGTGACGAATGCCTGTCATGGGTACATCCCCTGCCTTGACACAACATCCATGATTACATTTTGTGGAGCCCCTCAGTAACGCAGCGGGTAATCCATGACTGTGTGTAGGACAGTGCTTACACACATGTGCTCCCGCAATTGCCTCTGCTCCAGAAGCAACAGTTGCTTACTCGATGTTGTGGCGACGGAAGTCACTGTTTGCCCCATTTGGTGTTTTGCCTCTGACAATCGGGTGTGTACCTACCGATGTACCTGAGAACCTATACACACAGCACCAACAGATGCTGATAGGCGCATCTACTGTTCAGGTGTTGACATTTCCGTGTTCCAATGGCTGTTGCGTGTACAATGTTTGATGGCTGCCTATGTAGGATTCCACAGTGGGCCACCTATACATCACAATTTACAGGTAGTCGTGTTTGTGTGCCATCCATGTTACTGTGTGTGCAGGTGGGGAGGGGTGTCAGTCCATGGGAGCCTACACTGTCAAGGTATGTACTATACGTTCCCTCTTTGCCAAGGCGTAGGCATACTGGGCACGCCTCCGTCTGCCTACTGGGGCTGGCACAGTGTGTCCGTGGTTTGGATCTCTCTGTGCCTGTGTTGGCCTTGGCAATTGCGGTGGGCTGTGAGGCCCTCCACCATTTTGACCCTGCTGCAGCTGTTTCCACAGGATCATATTATGTAGCATGGCACATACTATGAAGATGTGGGCACACATGCCTGGAGAGTACTGCAAGGCTCCACCAGATGTGTCCAAGCACCTGAACTGTGTTTTCAGCATCCCGAACACATGCTCTATGATGATTCTGGTTTGTGTGTGTGCCTCATTATGGCGTTCTTGCATTGATGTGTGTGCATTTCTGATGGGGGTCATCATCCACAGCTCGAGTGCATAGCCAGCATCCCCCACAAGGTGACCTTGTGGGATGTCCCCCCTGACAAATATCTGATACAGCTGTGAGGCATGCCAGATATGGGAGTAGTGGTAGCTTCCAGGGCTGCTAGCACACACATCCATGATAATGCACTGTGCATTGCACACGACCTGGCAGTTGATGGAGTGGAATCCCTTGTGGTTTAGGTAGCGCCTACCATACTCACTGGGTGGTGACTTGATTTGTATGTGCGTGCAGTCTATTGCACCCAGTACCTCCAGGTAGTTTGCCACATGGTGGAAGTGACACATATTGCTGGCCAACTCCTCCTGAGTTCGGGGGAAGTATATATGCTCATTGGAATGTGGTAACATGGCATCCAGGAACTGGTGTAGTACCCTGGATGCTGATGCCTGCGAGATCCCCATTATATCTCCAGTTGGCCTTTGAAAGGTACCTGTGGCTAGTATTCGCAAGCTTACACATACCCTCGAGTCCACTGGGATGGGTTCCCCTCTGTTGTTTCTGGTTCTCAGGCATGGCCGGCACAGCTCTACTATTTGCTGTAAGATGTCCCTGTCCACCCTGTAATGCTCTACTATCTCCAGATCATGTAGCCCCTGGTAGGTTACCCTTGGTCTGAACACTCTTCTCCTCCTCTGAGGCCTACAGTGGTTGTCGGCATCATCCTCCACAACACCGACAGACTGTAACACATACTGATGAATCACAGCTATGGCAGCTCCCAACATTTTAAAAGTTCCCCATCTGTTTACAACTAAGGTGCAGTGTTTGGGAATACACAGGTGTGTGTTGGGTGCTTTCACACTTTATACTGTTTTGCTGTGAACACTGATGATGTCATAGGGTGTGTATGTATGATCGTGGCTACAGGGTATCTTCTGTGTTTTATTAATGGAACCACTATTGTGCTGCCTTTGGTGTTGCATTACATTTGGATGCCATGAATTACCTCCTGCTCTTCCATTTACATGTGTGCACATCACACCTACCATTTGCTGGCATACATCCAGCTGCCTGCTTTCATTTGTACTTTCCTAGACCTGGCTTATCTTGCGTAATGTGTGCTATTGCCAATCTACTGTGGGTTTGCTTTGCTCTGCTATGACAGTTCTCCTATCTTTGCATTCCAGGTCCTCCCTTCCTTTCTTTGCAATCCTATGCCTCCCCTATCCTGTTTTGCAGGTTTCTGCATGCAGGCTTGTCTACTGCTGTCAATTGACCACCGTGAGTTGATTGGTGTTAATTGCTCATTAGTACGCCAATTACCCTGCTTTGGCATTTCCTTCTTTTTTCCCCTGACCTTCCTGTTTGTGCTATTGTTCGTGGCGCGTGCATCTGCTTACCGGGTTTCAGGCACGATTTCATCCCCGTACACATGCGCTTTCGGGCACCATGTGTGCTCTCAGCTAAATGGTTCTATACCTTCCTCCCCACCCCTGTCCTGCAGCTTTGCTTAGCAATGGCCAGGCCAGATTTGCATTGCTCCAATGTGCTTACTGATACGGTGGCACACCCCTCTGCTGATGTCATGTATCACCTCTGATACACTCCTCTGTGTTATAGCACTGTGCCGTCAGGTACATCCTTAATCCGGCGGGATGTTTGCAATTCAGTATTACCTGCCTCATTTGCATGGCATTGACTACTAATTTGTAGTTACAGCGCTGAACACTGTCGCGGGCCCCTGGCAACCCTTGCACCTTGCTTGTGGTGTGCCATGCCTACCATTGCATATTATGGTGCAATCCTAATTTGTCTTTCATTGCGATTTTATGACATTTGTATATATTTCCTTTGTATTCCTGTTTGCACACACATGCCCTGTGGTTGTACTGTGCGTTACTGTGGACATGACATTAAATGTTGTTTTTTAGGTGTTGTACATCTTTTCTTGTGCCATTGGCTGTATATTTCGCCATTGGCATATGTTAACTTTGTAATACATGAGTCTGGTCCGCTTCCATAACTCCAATGTTCTGTTTGGGAAAATGTAAACCATGTTTTTTGGTTTACATTTCCATGGGCTTGTGCTACGCCTGCACCACTTCGTGAATCACTGTATGCCTTCATTAGCATGGTGTAACACTGCTCATGGGGTGATTTGCATACCTATGCCGAGGGATGCATAGATCTGGCATACGCTGGTAGTGCACGTGGAGTTGCTTCGTACCTGAATCGCTCGGCGGACATATTTGGCATTGTCCCGCATACGCTATGCCTGCGCCCGGCACACGCTTCATGAATCCAGGGGAAAATGTTCTTTTAGAAATTGTAGTTCACTTGCTATCTTCTCCAAAATTTCAGAAATACTATTTCTAGAAGGAGAGGTTTCATAAGGTGAGATCCAGGTATTCTTCACAGTGCATATCTACTAAATTAGAAAACTTCAGACCAAATCAATTATTTATCAAACTGTTATGAAATTCAGAAAAAATGTTATTTTTTTTGTTGACTTAAAATAAGCAACAACTCATCTACAGTTCTAAAATGCATAATCACGGTGTTTCAAAAAAGTTGCATCTTACGTATATTGTATTTATATAATGTGTGATATCAGTTAAGAAGATTGCACATAGGTTGCATAGAAAGAATTCAGAAGCACATTTTTTCGTGCTAGTAGCCATCATTTTGCCTCAGTTTTATATTTATTACCCGATGGAGATTTTTTTATTTTTATTTTTTAACATCTTCTTCTTCTTCTTTCGGCTGCTCCCATTAGGGGTCGCCACAGCAGATCAACTGTTTCCATTTCTTCCTGTCCTCTGCATCTTGCTCTGTCACACCAACTGCCTGCATGTGCTCTCTCACCACATCCATAAACCTTATCTTAGGCCTTCCTCTTTTCCTGTTACCTGGCAGCTTCATCCTTAGCATCTTTTTCCCGATATACCCAGCATCTCTCCTCAGCACATGTCCAAACCAACATAATCTTGCCTCTCTGGCTTTGTCTCTAAACCTTCCAACCTAGGCTGACCCTCTAATATACTTATTCCTAATCCTGTCCATCCTCGTCACACCCAGTGCAAACCTTAACATCTTCAACTCTGCCATGTCAAGCTCTGACTCCTGCCTTTTTGTCAATGCCACTGTCTCCAACCCATAAAAAATAGCTGGTCTCACTACCCTCTTGTAGACCTTCCCTTTCATTCTTACTGGTACTCGTCTGTCACAAATCACTCCTGACACTCTTCTCCACCCACTCCATCCTGCCTGTACTCTCTTCTTCGCCTCTTTTCCACACTCACCATTACTCTGAACTGTTGATCCCAAGTACTTAAACTCATTCACCTTCATCACCTCTACTCCCTGCATCCTCACCATTCCTCTGTCCTCCCTCTCATTCACACACATATATTCTGTCTTAGTCCTGCTGACCTTCATTCCTCTTCTCTCTAGAGCATATTTCCACCTCTCCGGGGTCTCCTCCACCTGTTCCCTACTCTCACTACAGATCACAATGTCATCTGCAAACATCATAGTCCACGGGGACTCCTGTCTGATCTCGTCTGTCAACCTGTCCATCACCATTGCAAATAAGAAAGGGCTCAGAGCTGATCCTTGATGTAAACCCACCTCCACCTTAAACGCATCCGTCACCCACACCGCAGACCTCACCGCTGTCACACTACCCTCGTACATATTCTGTACCACTCTTTCATACTTCTCTGACACTCCTGACTTCCTCATACAATACCATAACTCCTCTCTAGGCGCCCTGTCATATGCTTTCTCTAAATCCACAAAGACACAATGCAACTCCTTCTAACCTTCTCTGTACTTCTCCATCAGCACTTTCAGAGCAAACTTTGCATCTGTAGTGCTCTTTCCTGGCATGAAATCATACTGCTGATTACTAATCATCACCTCCCTTCTTAACCTAGCTTCCACTACTCTTTCCTATAACTTCATGCTGTGATTGATCAGTTTAATCCCTCTGTAGTTACTACAGCTCTGCACATCATCCTTATTCTTAAAAATCGGTACCAAAACACTTTTTCTCCATTCCTCAGGCATCCTCTCACTTTCCAAGATTTCATTAAACAATCTAGTTTTTTAACATAAGCTAAATTATTTGTTAATTGTTTTCTGAACGTAAGTTATAAAGAAAATCCGGGTTGCAGTTTAAGAACCTATTGTCTTTGCACTCAATAGTGTCTTACAGGTGGTTAGCATATTAACTGTCAAGTATCTACAACATAAAGTGAAGCAACTGCTGGCATTACCTTAGGGATTGTGACCAGCTATTACAGATCTGTTTAAATGTAATTGATAATAGGATTTGCTGTCATAATTGATGCTGCAAATTTCTACACTTCCACTGAGCACAACCTAAGATGACAAACTATTTACATTTTATGGTTGTTGTGGTACTGCAACAGTCATGATGAAGTTGATGTGGGTCTATCTTCTTAATAATGTATTTTTCATTTTTGGTTGAAAGATGTTTTTGCAGAAAAAAACATTACTGCCATCAAGCAGAATTTGTACCAACCTTTTCATGTTTTTTTTTTTTTTTGAGGAGAAAGGTGTCTTTGTTTATAGTTATTTTGAAGCGCATGTTGAAATCCATTCAAATGTATTGATGGTCTTTTTCTTACCTGTGATGTTACTCAGAATAAATTAGAAATTAAATCATAGCAGCTATTGCATTTCCCTATCTTAGGCTAGAAAAATGAAAACCTTATTAACTATTTCGATGTTGGCTTGCATATAATGAAAAAAAATCAGTTTGGTCCACCATGTATAGAAAGCCTACTGCAGTCAATGCTTTTCTCATGTCCTGTCTTAGCCACCAGTCACCCGACCCAGTCTTTATCCTATGATAATTTTGGATTATCTGTCAGGTGATAAAGAATACTATGTTTTGGTTTCAGATATAATAGGGAGAATGCAGCCCTGAGGTCATCAAATGGATTTCTTGTAAAATGACAATAATACTGTAGAGCCTAAATCCAAAGATAAATTATGGGAGTAGAGAAATTGCTAGCATCAAAGGAGGTAATTGATGTACATGAAGTATATCTTGTTTTAAGATGTGGCCCATTGGGAAGCGAGAGTCACCATGATAGTCAGAAAATACTGGTATGTATTTATGAATGATGGGTTTTATCCTGAATCATTACAACTATGTCTAAGTTTTCTTACAGGAACTCTACACCAGCGTACTACAATGGCTTGGAATTTCTTATGTTTGACTTCTGATATAGAAAACCAGACCTCTTATTTAAAGTAATGTCCTGGAAGCACAGTGTTTGTTTATAGCAATGGCAAACAAGTCCATTGTATTAACAGTCAAAGAGGAGTGAAAAGTGTGAACATTAATTGTCACACATCCCAAGTCATATACATACTAACACTACTATCCCTCTAATATGTATTACACAGGATAAACAACCATAAAACAGAATGTATATGTTCTTGAGTGCCTGTGTAGCATTAGAAATGGCTCATCTGTGAGCCCTCCTGCCAAACATTCAATGTGATTCACAGTCATGATATAAGTGTGGTAAAGCTCCTTGTTTTGTTTAAAATGAATCATGGTTACAATGTAACTTGTGTTATACATGCCAAGAGGCATGGTACCTCTTTAAACCTGATACCCTACAGTGCTGAGACATGAATAATGAGTTGGTAATGAAATATGTATAGTGATATTTATTAGAGTATTCTTGTTAATGTGGGGGTGCCTTTTCTCATCTGTTTCCTGTTGCTGTCCATCCCATGTCCCTTAAATGTTCTGAGATATATTTCATCCATCTGTTTTTTCTAGTACACAAATCCTCCCTTTTTCATATCTATTGCCCATATAAAGTTTAAAAACAAATCATATTTCATTTTTAAATGTATCCCATGTGAAGGTAGATATTTTTGAGGTAACCCCAGCATTACTATTTTTTATTCTACATATTATTTAAATGATACAGAAAATATTTTTTCACTTATTTACACTATGAGAAAGATTAGTGATTTTCTATGTAATCCCCAACCATAAAATGCAGTAAACACTGTGTATATGTGTGTGTGTGTGTGTGTGTGTGTGTGTGTGTGTGTGTGTGTGTGTGTGTGTGTGTGTGTGTGTGTGTGTGTGTGTGTGTGTGTGTGTATGTGTGTGTGTGGGGGCATGATCTATAAAAAGTATAGGATAGGCCATAACCTCCTTTAACAAGTAAACATGCTCCATAGTTATGTTTATGTTATCATTTGTTAATCCTGAATTGAAACTCCAAGAATAGTATGAAAGCATCATCAGACTTTGCAAATGATGTATTATACATTATAATTTAGTTGGGTTAGACAGTCCACTTACATATCAGGAAATAATGAATAACGAGTCATCCTTTCTCATCAAGCCAAACTCTTCACAAATGTTTTCCAGATAGATGTCTGACAGTTTCACATCTAGTATTAAATCAGAATCCGTACAGTACTTCCCCATTATAACCAAATGTTTCATCTTTCTAACATCTTTAACCAGTATAATGTACAACCATGTGCCTAGACAGTTTTTTTATGAAGAAGCACCATTATACAATAGTTCAGACATTAAATTTCATTTTAGGTTTTGTCCCTAATTGCTGCTAATACTTTCCAACTCATTGTTTCTTCCTTGTTCAGTTTTTGCATTTGTTGTAAATAATTGCAAATGAATCACTACCAGACATCATAATTCAAGAAAGACAAAGTCTTCTTTGTTGAAGCAGTATCATTTGAATATTCCTTCTTAAACTACTAAGCATCTTCAGTCAGCTTAGATTTTTCAAATGCTCAAAAACCCCACTCATGATTATAAGATATGTTCTATATATTTTTATGTATCAAAACAGGGACATCTTGGCTCACTCATCATTTCAACAATAAAGTCATTTTCTTTGTCAACAACATGCTCATCTTCATTTCAATATACATTTTTATTATGGGAGAAACAAACACTTTAAATCAATGCAGTAGTGCTACCTGTTAAGTAAACATACACCAAACATCAGTAAGGTCTCAGGTGGTACAGCCACAAAGTACTCATTCACAAAAGTGTGTTTATCTAAAAAGGGTATCTTTCACAGTCATCCCATAGACTGACCTACTACTTACGGTAGCTTCTGCTTCTGTGCCAACATGTCCTGAATATTGATAATGGCTCCCATTGCACCAGTCACTGAAGTGCCTTTAAGTGACCTGCACCTCATTCTCCCAAATCACTCATCTCCAAGGATAAGGTATTCCCTTTCTCAACATCCACATCCAAATCTCTATCAGGGAGTGTATTCCCTAATAACTTTCATTTCTGCATGGAAATAATTCTTAAATTCTCTCTAAACATACTCAGTAATGAATGTGGAATAAAATGGACAACACCTCAGTGCTTTTTTTTACACAAAATGCATTCACAGACATCAAAAACTGTATTAGTCTTCTTTTTGTCTACATTGTGCAATCATTCTTGAAGAGAGCAAATGTTTTTCAAAACAACCAATGAGAGTAGTTTTTGCTTGGAAAAACATCTGATCACACTTACACCATACTGTAATCTGCATGCACTGCTTTCAGTATAATGATCTTCTCTGACTTTTCTTACATTAAAACTATGAAAACTAATGTTACCTTTGCAATGTATGGTAGAATGGCTTTGGTTAAGAAATAATCTATCAATGCTTAAGCAAATCCCAGAGATTTAAGACCATGTTTTTTTTTTTTAGCAAATCCTCTTCAATTGTTTGATCCTCTGTCTTATTGCCCCTGTTGTAATGTGCATCTGGAAGCCATTGATGATATGAAACTCATACCAGTCTACTAGTCTGTTCATCCTCCAATCCCAACACCATTATGGGATAGTCTTAAATCTGTCATTCATATGCAAGTAACACACATTTGGAACTCTGCAATGGCTGCTCCTTGTCTTAGTGACCTGGCAGTGGAGGAGTTTGTAAAGAGTTACCATCTCTGTGGTAAATGTGCATAAAGGTGAGTGTTCTTCCCTTCCTACATAAATACATCATATGAAGGCCACTACATGCTATGAGATGTAGTCTAGTAGTTCTCCAGCTTCCTTACTGTAAATCAGAGGCACCTTCAAATACCACCTACATGACTTGACCCAGCTTTTTTAAATCCCCTGAATCAAACAAGATTAAATAATAGCTGTTGTTACCTGTATTTTACCCTGTCTCTCCACCAGAAGAAAGAAAATCAAACATAGCCTCATAACTGGATGGGCAGATTCTCTCCCAGCCTATCTTATCTTGCCCCCCCCCTTGAGGCTAGTAGGAAATTTTGAATAGAGTTTTTTGGCTAGGTTTGAAAAGATCTGCAGACCAATTGCCTAGTACTTACTGTGAATATGGACCTATTCCTCCTTTCATGTCCTTATATTGACTTTTACAGGTTTCTAAACCACTGATCAAACATAGGTTGCCTGGGTTTTATGTAGGGCTTCATCCTTCTATGCTAATGTAGCAGCTAAAACCTGGTAATTCAAATCCCCAACAAATTTGCTCAAACTAATATCTAGGTCATACTATTTATAGTAATGCCTGATTTTTAATAAACTATATATTATAATGCTAACATATCTCTAATTGTTGAAACTTTTCTAAAATGATACTATTTATTTTTTTTAGCTTTTTAATCAAGCAGCAGTAGTTTGCAAAAGGATTAGGCAAAGCAACAGAAGACAAGTAGGTAAACACTCTGTAGTGCATGGAGTTTGTGATTATACTCCAGCACCATAAAAAAAAAATCAGTTAAGTGATTCATTAGCCCAAGACCTGGTCTTAACAATTGCTAAGCAACTCACCCCCCCCCCCAAATGCTGGTACAATCGGGTCTTGCACAAAGAACTGACAGTGCTGGCCAGCAAACAACAATGGTAGATGTCAAAGCAACTTATTTTCTGCTTGCTGTAAATTTTTCCAGTCTGACTTTAACTCAGTATTTCACTAAGGTATCTAGCTGTCTCTGACAGTGGTCATTAAGCACATTACTGGAATTAAAATCCAGCAAAACTCTTTGTGTTTTTTCCCCTTTCTATCTTTTTTTTACTGTAGCAATTAATATATGAAGCAAATAAATCTCCATGAACTACAAAGAATTATGATCAGAGCTCTGATCATAACTACATATTATAAGTTCTTGACATAGATGTCAAGATTCTCCTCTCGAGCTTCACTTTTGAGGTGCATTTCTTGGCATACCTGTCTCGAACAAACAGATTATGATTGGAAAGCTGATCATGATCATTTATGCTGCACTCCATAGGCAAGGAGGTGGAGGCAATCTATAGTTCTGTTTCATTCACAGATGACCAAATCATTGCATCTGAATAAGTAATTAGATGTGCTGAATATTTTTAAAGAACTTGTATGAACTGACTGAAAACTGCTGGTTTAATGACAGAAAAGATGAATAAATCAGAGACATAATTATTGCTAGGCTGTCCTGTGATGAAGTGTCTCAAAACTTAAAACTTAAAGTCAATTTAACATTTAAGAAAAGAAGAAGGCATTCCACCATGGATAAATGATTCTTCAGCAATGAAATCAATATAACATAAACAAAGAAGAACCAAAACACAGCTAAAAGTGTAGTAAATTTTCTTTAAGATAAGCACTTTCATGCCTATAAAAATGGCGCTTCATCAGACCATAAAAACACTCAAGGCAAAGACATTTAAATATCATTCAAACATAGCCAGTAAAAAATGACATGGTAGTCAAGGACTCAATCATAGCACAAGATACAAATTTACCACGTAAAGTAACATTGTAATGAGTCATTCATAAAACGTATTTATGCAGCTCATGAGATTTTAAGAAAGGTCTTAAAGGGACCTTACCATTTGAACCATAGTCCTTATCGGCTTGTAGTTTTATAACCCTCCATACCTCATGTTGCTTGGTTTTATTTTTAAAATCACCCATTCTCAAGCCTTCAAGCCTTCAAGCAATAGTTACGTATTGCATAGGCATGTTCCCTAATATGTTACATAAGGGAGCAATTGTTTTGTCGAATAGGAAATGACAAGCATGCAGAACACTGCGCTAAATAGACTAAATTCTTAGATGCACAGATTTGATGTACAAACCCTATGTGTACCAGGATGTATGATGGTACTGCAACTGTTTATGCAGGAGCAAAACCTACAAGTCCTACAGGGGAAGGTGTCTAAATAACCATTTAAATCTTAATTGGTCTGATGTTGAAGCATAGTAACTTTTTAGAGATTTCTAATTCTTAAACTGAAAGAATGATTGTTCACCAACAATCTTTTGAATCCTATTATCAGATAAGATTGGCTAATTCCTTTTTACAATATTGCAAATCATGTCTGCGTCACTAGTACAATGTAATGAAAGATGTACATTATGTTTGGTGTATGATCTATCATCTGCTTGCAATTCATCCCCTGACATCTTCGAAAAATAAGGTTTGGCTCTATTACTCCTAAGCTGACTACCATACTGATTCATACGTTTCACCTCCTTTTTGTTATAACCTCTTTCTATGAACTCACTCTGTAAATTATTGATGTCTATTAAAATTTTATCATCACTGTTGTTCAGTCTCAACAGTCTCATCCCTTGCCCTTTGAGTACATTCTTATAGATGTGATCGTGATGCATACTGTCCCCTATGTAATACATTATTCCTCTGACATATGTTCCTAAAAAGACCTGCCTCAAAGGAATTGTCAGACTTCCTGGTAATCTTTACATCAAGAAAATCAATCGCCTCCATGGAGGAATTATAAGTGAATTGTAAATATGTGGTAGTGTTCTGAAGATAATTAAAAAAAAATTAAAACTACCCATAATAAAAATATATGGTCCATGAATTTCTTATAAAATTTAATGTAGGCAAAAAATGTATTTTCTTTTAAAACATGTGTACCCTCCCAAAAGCTAATACAATATTTGCGTGCACATGGCATACCCATGGCTAGCCATAGTTTCTTCCAAAAATATTTTTCTTGGAACACAAATATATTATTTTCTAGTATAAGTTCCAAGAGTAAACAAACCAAATCTATTTTGACCTTGCTGTAGTACCTGTTGTCGGATAAATAACGCTTAACAGATTCAAGTCCCAGGTCATTTGGGATTACAGTAAACAAAGTTTTTTTTTATTTGCATTATTTAAGCCATTAGTATTTAATGATAGCAATGTTAAATCCATATAAGAAAAACCGCCACAAATATTATTTTATTTTATTTTTATTTTACATTTGTTGACCGGGCTAGGCTAGCTGCAGAAATTTCCATTTTCAGTAGCGGCCCGGGGAGAAAAGCTCCACAGAGTGAGATACATACAGCAAATCTCTCATACCAAAATAAAATAATGATAATAATAACAATAATAATAATATTGGAGTTAGTAATAGGGTTTGCAATAAAAAAAAACAAAAACTAGTAAACCCTTCAATGTAAAGTACTACTACAGGAGTTAATTCCTATGACACACAATACTATCTACATGACATTGTACAAATTGAGAAAGAGAAAGAAGACAAAAGAAAAAACTTATTAGATATAGTAAATAAAGGAAAGTATGTAAGGAAAGTAGAGTGAAAAGAAAGTAAGGGAAAAGATTGGGATTAACCATGGAGAAAAAGCAAATAATAGAGATAACAGGTAGAGAAGTAGTGGGGGATGAAGAGTAAGACAAATAGTGAGTAGTGTATGAAGGAGTAAGAGAGATAGTTATATTTAGTTAGTAATAGTAATAAGCTAGTCAGGTTTACTACATGAACAAAGCCAGTGATTTTGGAAGTGCAGTTTAATATTTTGTTTGAAAAGAGGCAATGATGTAATCTTTGTTATGTTAGTAGGTAACAAATTCCATTTTGTCCCTACAGCATTGGTAAATAGAGAGTCACCAGCATTATTATTTGATTTTATAGAACTTGTCAGAAGTTTACTGGAGGAGCGGAGAGAGTTGAGATTTTTGTAGGGGATTATGAGTTGTGAGAGTATTGGGGTATTATTAGGTTGGTACAAGATTTTATGGGCAATGCAGAGTTGATGGATTATCAGATAGTTCTGAAACTCAGGCCAGCCTAAGAGTTTTAAGTTTAGACAATGATGTGTTTTATAAGGGTTACCGGTAGCAAAGCGGGCAATGTTATTATAGCAGGTTGCCAGTTTGTAAAGGCTTGTAGTTTTGAGATTGGTGAAGATAGGTGAAGCATATAGAAGAGTAGAAATAAGATGGGAGTGAGCGATCCTTGTTCTAGTTGAAGGTGTAAGAAAAGGTCTAATTCGATATAGGGATCCTATCTTTCTGTTAACTAGTTTTATGGAGTTGTTAATGTGAAGGTCAAATGAGAGATTATTGTCAATTGTAATACCTAACAATTTAGTTGATGTGTCAGGTGAGATGATAGTGGCGCTGTTGGAGGAGATAGAAAAATGTAAGGGGGAGGTCCTGGATGTGGGGGTAAAAAGAAGAAGTTTGTTTTTTTTTGCATTTAGTACGAGGAAACGACTAGAGAACCATGTTTCTACAGTATTGAACACTGTTTGGGTGAGAGAGATAAGTTCAGGGGTAGTAGATGCTGAGCAGATGAGAGTAGAGTCGTCAGCGTATTGAATGCAGGTTGCTTGAGGGATTATTGTTTGAAGATCATTAATGAAGAGGAAGAAGAGAAGTGGTCCAAGGATAGAGCCTTGTGGAACACCAATGAAACAGGCAAGAGAGAAGAGGTGTGGTTATCCCAGAGAACAGCTTGTTTTCTATTTGTGAGGTAAGATTTAAACCATTTAATGGCTGGGATATCGAATGAGAGGGATTCAAGAGTATTGAGTAACAAGGGGTGGTTAACCATATCGAATGCTTTGGACAGGTCAATGAAGAGGGCAGAAGAGAGTAAGTTGTTGTTGCGGTTCTGATTAATAGTATCTACAAAAGAAAGCAGGGCAGTGGTGGTACTGCGGTGTGGTCTAAAGCCATGTTGACAGTTTGCTATTATGTTGTGATGAGAGAGATATTGTACAAGTTGAAGGTGGATACATTTTCCATGATCTTAGCCAAAGGTGAGAGGAGAGCAATGGGCCTATAGTTAGCATAGTCAGTTGAGTTTCCACCTTTGTGTAGTGGGATAATATGAGAGACCTTCCAAATTTCAGGGATGATTCCTTCTTTGATTGTCCTATTTATGAGAATAGATATAGGATATGCAATAACCTTGGCAGCCTTTTGAAGAAAAAGAGATGGGAGCTTGTCGGCAGAGGGGGTACATGGTTTTAGTTTTAGAAGAAGTTTGTGAATGTACGATGTAGAGATTGGTTGTAGTGAAAATTTAAAGGAGGAGTTAGTTTGGTTACTAGGTGGACAGAAGTTGTTGGCATTAAGTTGTTTAGCTAGAGTTTGAATAGTTTCTGTGAAGAAAGAGTTAAAAGCATCTGCAGTCTGTTGTGGGGTATCAGGGTCTGCCTTTAGTGGGGAAGGTGTTTTGGAAGTTCCTGGGGAGAGGAGTTTATTGATTGAGGACCAGAATAGTTTTGAATTATTAAGATGAGTTTGTTGTAGTTCGATATAGAATTTCTTTCTGTCAGTTATCACTGCCTTTTTAGTTAGATTTCTACACTGTCGGAAGTTTAGAAGGTCCGTGTTATTTCTGTGGGATCTCCATCTAGCCCAGACTTTATTTCTAGTGAGAATGAGCTTTTTGGTTTCATTGGACAGCCAAGGGGCTATATTAGATTTCATTCTAATAATACGTTCAGGAGCATGTTTGTCTAGAATGGATAAAAACATTTTGTTAAAATATAATACTGCATTTTCAAGAGGAAGTGTTTTTAAGGGGTTCCAGTTACATGCCCTGAGTTCAGTTTGAAATAGGTCCAGATTAAAATGTTTGGAGGTGCGTATTTTTCTAGCAATGGGGGGGTTTAGCCAATCAGCTTTTTCTCTTGTTATAAAAGTTAGAGAATGGTCACTGATATCATCTGGCAAGGTTCCTAATTTGTAATTATTTTTTACTCTGTTTATAAGTATCCAGTCTAGAATGCTTTCTCTATTAGTATGTTTATCGAGCCTAGTAGTCGAGGTGATGGTTTGGGTGAAACCATGTAGGTTGATATGAGATGAAGGATTTTCTTCATTAATGCTATTCCAGTCTATGTTCAGGTCACCTAGTATGATAGTTTCCTGTGGATAAGTGGCTGATATGTAACTAAGATAATCTTCGAGGGTTGGTATATTGTTGCCAGGAGGCAGGTACATACAGATGATATTAAGGGATTTTTTGGAGTTTAATTGGAGTTTGATCAAGATGGCTTCTATCCTGCTATCTTGAGTTGGTGTGGCTGGGAGGGTAGTGATATTTAGGTGATTTCTAAAAAGAATTGCAACACCACCACCTTTTCTTTTGGGACGGTCGAGTCTTACTATATTGTAGCCTTGGGGAGTAATCTCAGTGTCTTTAGTGCTAGGTTTTAGCCATGTTTCTGACAGGCAAAGAATATCAAATGAGTGTGTGTGAAGGAGGGCATGTAGGTATGGTACTTTGTTGTTTAAGCTTTGGGTATTCAGATGTCCCATTAAGAAGCTGTTATTGGTTTTAGTAATAGGCACCAGGGGGGAGGGGAGAGAAGGGCCAGGGTTAGGATGGATGTCACCATCTTGAAGAGTAGGATTGCTACATTTGGTTGTAAGGTAGTGCCATTGTGAGGTTAGTATTTTGGTTTTATTATCATATGTTATGACATAGTTGAGATGTCTAAGTCTGTGGAATTTAGGTAGCTGATAGTTGGGGATAGGAGAAGTAAAAGGATATGGAATAAGTGGAATGAGAAATGTGGAGGTGTGTTTGTGAGGATGGAGAATTTGGGCATCAAGTGATTTCTCGTAATAGGACAGGAGATAGACTTAGTATAGAGTGGTAAACAGTAGGAATGAGAGTAAAATCTGGGTTGGCAGGTATGGAGCCATTGTAAGATGAGTATGAGAAGTAATAAAAGGATGTGGAAAGTGTAGGAGGCAAGATGTAGAAGGGGGTATTCTACTGTAGGAATAGATATGAAAGTACAAAAGGAATAGGCAAAGAGGGGATAGGAGTAATACAGTGAAGGGATAAAGGTTAAAGTGTGATGATTAAGTATCAAGTAATATGAGTATGAGAAGTAAGAAAAGGATGTGGAAAGTGTAGGAGGCAAGATGTAGAAGGGGATATTCTACTGTAGGAATAGATATGAAAGTACAAAAGGAATAGGCAAAGAGGGGATAGGAGTAATACAGTGAAGGGATAAAGGTTAAAGTGTGATGATTAAGTATCAAGATGTAGGGAGGAGGAGATAGGTAGAGCACAGTGGGAGTGTGTATTGTTAAAGGGGTGTGTGTATGGGTGGGAGGACGTTTGAGCGGGAAGGAGAAGGATTGGAAGGGTGGGATAGGGGTGTGGCAAGAGAGGTATAAGGTTGGGACCCCTGGGGGTGGGTGGGAATTGGGGGTAGGGAGGGGAGCGGAGTGAGCCCGTAGGGCGAACGGAGCGGGTAGAAACAACAGAAGGTGGAGAGAGGAGACAATCAGAAATGCAGGTAGGTATGGCAGGAGCAGAAAGTGTATAGAAAAAAGGAAACCCAAGTAGACCAGTGGAATAGAAGGTATGCAGGAGTAGGTCAGAAAGATGTAGAAGGAGGTAAAGAAGAAATGGGTGAGGGTGAAGCTGAGAGAGACTGGCAAGATACTAGAGCAGTACTAGCACTATTTGCAAGGAAATAGGCAGACTGTAAGGTAGAAGATGGAGGCTAAGGGAGAATAGGAGAACCAGCAAAAACTTTAAAGGCTAATCAGAGGCATAGGAAGTAGCAAGGAAAAAAGAGAGTGAAGAGAGCGCCACCTAGTGGCCAGGGCTGGTAAATGAGGGAGAACAGGGAAAAGCAGAAAAAGGACAGGGAAAGGTTGCAAGGAAAAGGAGGAATAGTGTAATGGTGAGAGTGGAGGGGTAGTAGAGGATCAGAGGAGGAGAGGTACTGGCTGCTAGGCACACAAGCACAGGCAAACTATTGGACTCAGTAGGTAGACTTTAGCAGAGGCTTATTGAATCAACAATGCAAAGCCCACTACCTACTTTCAGTTCCTTGAATGAGGAGGAATATGGGAGGCAGGCAGTTTTCCAGTCATTGTAGGCAAGGCCAGGAATCATCCGATACCAGTAGGGCGAGAGGCAGGCCAAGGTTCAAAGTAGGGATTGAGTTAAGAACTTTCTAGGGGGAAGGGTAGACGGGTAGGGGGGAGGAAAAAAAAATATAAGAGAGTTAGTATAGGTATTAGAGCAAAGTATATAGTGAAATCATGTAATAAGGACAGTCAGAAGCAAAACAGCATAAGTATCTAGTAATCTAATACAAAATAAAACCACTTAACAGATAACAAGAGGTCACAAGGACAACAAAGCTGAAATAGAAAAGAATCTATCAGTCTAACACTCAAACCTAATTAACAGTTTATATAGACTAGGTAGTGTATGTATCAACGCTTAATAGAACAGGCAGGTTTAGACACAATAAAAGTACATTGTATCTAATTAACTTCAAAAACACAGAAGTAATAGTTGTTTTAGGACTTATGGATAATAACATATAGGCCTGGTTGGTCTTAGTATCAGAGGTACAGGTACTATAGCATCTAAGATAATTATCCAAGGGGAAATTAAAACATTAAACCCAATGTACTGTTGAAAATAATTGAATATGAAGAAAAATACTCTTTTAATGAGCGCTTTCGTCAGTAGATAAACTTGACTTCATCAGATTGCATTAAACATTAGTAATGATATAAATGTTGGGAGGGTACAAAGGCAGATATCAGTACCTTGCATAAACACTCCAGTCACAAGAGTATATCAAAGTTCTTATTTGACCACACAAACTTGTGCAGAATACATAAATCTTCTCAAAGCCATTCGGCACTATAACAGAAGTCAACCACCTCAGTCCACAGACAGTCTTCACTTCGCTATGGATAAAAAAGGTGGACACACGTATTTCTTTCCTTGAGAATTTTATTTGGCTAGCGCTTTCACCCGTAGGCTTCCTCAGGCCATTACAAAAATAATCACTTTCAAGGCATTTATATACAATCTCATGTGATGTCAGTGAGATCATTTCCTGTCATCACAATAATTGATTCCATTAGCATATTTAATTATTATTTAAAAACTTAATTTGTACTTAAATAAATCATTCACATAAAATACATCAAATAATTCACATCAAATAAATATTATCAACCTTTAAAATGCATGTATATTGAAACTTATAAAACTTTCTATGAAGAAATTATATAATTTCATGCGCAGCTAAACTTAAACATTTTAAAACATCACATCCATATATCACTTTATTAAAGAATTACATGTGACAAAATATGGACTTATTAATAAATATATATGTGTAAATAAAATAATACAAATAGATAAATTCATATGTTTATTCATACACACACACATATATATATATATATATATATATATATATATATATATATATATATATATATATATATGTGTGTGCACCATAAACATTACTTCTTCTCTACTTCTGTATGTCCAATTTATATATTAACTTTCAATTTCCTAGCCTTCAACACTGGTTTTATAGGAACTCTATCATTTAAAACCGGTGAATGGTCAGCTCTAAACTTAGTAATCCATCTCATTTCATTCTCCTCAGTTCTGTTTACTATATCACCACGTCTAATGGTTACATAATTCTTTTGTATAGCCATGAATTTAAATTCATGGTCTGTAGATGTATCGAGAACGTGTTTTGATAGAGCATTATTTAATGATTTTATTCTGATATTGTACAAGTGATTTCTGATACGGTCCCTTAATCGTCTATCTGTCTTGCCCACATAGAATGCGGGGCAATGTGTACAGGTAGCAAGGTAGACGACATGGGCTGTATCACATGTAGCTTGTACAGGGAACTTAAATTCTTGTTGTGTAACAGGGTGTATAAAAATAGCAGTATCATCAATGGATGCACAATATCTACACATATGATAGGGTTTAGTTGCTCCAATTGCTTTATTCTGATGCCCGTTTCCTGCTCTATTTGGGCCACATGACATTCTATATACATTAATTTTGTTTTTATATATGAACCTAGGGTAATTACCTACTACACCTAAGATTCTAGGATCCACTGTCAATATTTGCCAGTATTTTTGATATATATTTCTTATATCCATAGCATCCTGTGTATAATATATTGATATTTGAACCTCTTCACCTTTACCTTTACTGTTATCATTATTATTAACTAAGTCTAATTCCACTTTCTTATTAGCAAAGTATGGATGTGCTACATCTGCTCTCATTCGTTCTACTTTACATAGTTCTTGATCCACCTCATCTATTCCATATGATCTATCTATTAATTGTTGTTTTAGGGTACATAATTCACTTCTATATCCATTATCAGTAGAGTTTAAGCGTGACACCCTCATTCCCTGTCCTTTAATTATGTTTTTAAAGACAAATCCGGGGTGCATGCTACTCCTATGTAGCAATGAGTTCCTATAACAACTCTTCCTATATACCCCTGTATTAAGGAAACCATCCGGTAACTTCTCAACATACACATCCAGATAAGATATTTTTTCTAAGGAAGCTTCCATGGTAAAATTTAAATACTCAGTAACCGAATTTACCTTTACTAAAAATTCATTTAGTTTATCTTTGTCTGAGTCCCATATGAGAAACAAATCATCCACAAAACGTGTATAAAACTTCACATTCTCTTTAAATTCGTTCATTTCAAATAGGTACTTCTCCTCCCAATCGGCCATTACTAGATTGGCGTAGCTATTTGCACTTGATGTGCCCATAGCTACGCCATCTTTTGTATATATGCTTGGTTATTAAATGTAAAGACATTATTAAACAATACTAGTTCCAATAAATCACATATTACATCAATACATGTGGGCTTAGACAAATACTCTACTTGAAGACGTCTACGGACACATTCTGTACCTTCCTTATTAGGAATGGATGTAAATAAAGATTGAACATCTAATGTTACTAGCCAAAGATTATTATCACTATGTGCCTTAGGCATATGTTCATATAACATTATCAAAAATTGCTTAGTATCTCTCAGTAAATGTGAATAATTATTAACTACTGGTCTAAGTATAGATACTAAGTATAACAATATAGGTTCGGTTACCCATCCTTTCCCTGCGACTATAGGTCGCATAGGTGGATCGGATGGGTGTTTATGGATCTTTGGAACCCCTTGTATACATTAAACATTGACATCACTTCCATTTAAAAGCCAGGTACCACCACATGACCACAATTAATTTCCTCAACAAGATTCAAATTGTATTGCAACACTGTTTCTCAAGCTGTATTTCCTCTACAGGATTCAGGTTGTACTGCAATACTATGTTTTAAATGTAAACATTGAACTATATGTGAAACTTGATTAAGAAATAATAATAAAAAATTGCAAGACAACACAAACTACAATAGTGTGTTTGTTCTTCACACTAACCCATATGTATAAATAAATAACAAACATCAATTCAGCATACTGTCGATACACTAAGTCAGTATAAAAAGATGTATTATAAACATACATTGATCACATTTTCCCCTACTTTCCTTATTTACTGTGCAAGTTAAAAAATTACAAAGCTATCAAAGATAAAACTCAGCTTTCAGTTTTAAATAACTAGAGAGGGAAATAATATAATTCAACCCAGGGGGTGATGTTGGCAATAATCTTAATTGCCACATACATTCTCTGAATTCAAGAAACAATTCTTGTGGACCCCCCCCCACCCCGTTGTTGAGAACAACTTGGTCAAAGGCAATACATTTAAACCTATGGTCAGGATTTTCCTTGATGTGCAATGTCAATGCATTTTTTTCAGTGTAATATCACTATTGTGTTTGTATACACGAACTTTGAAAACATTTTCAGTCTTGCCTATGTAAAATCCTTCACAGGATTGAAGGACATAAGGCTGCATAAACTATAAAGGTGCTGTTACAATTCAACCTACGGTTCAATTGTATTAGACCATAATGTGGAATTTGTAAGGTGTCCATTTCACAAATACTAGAACACTGTGTACAAAAATCACATTTGGTCATCTGTCCTTTTCCATAGGTTTTATAACCCTCTGTGTTTTGTTCAAGTAAATTTTTAAAACAGGTATTTTTTTATATACAACACATGGCTTTTACCCCACATTTTTTAACAATTCTTGATCTCCTCTAAAATAAACCAATTCTTTCTTATTATGTCCTTGATGTCATAAAATAGTGGGTTATAAGTTAAAATAAGGGCCTTGCTGAAATCTTCGGTCATGTTTCTATCTTCAGTCAAAATGTTAATATTAGGGGTAACAGTACCAGATGTATCAGTCCCTATAATGGAAAAAAGTGTCCACATACCCTTTTTTCCATGACCTCATTAAGAATTGGTTCAATAAAATTGTTAGGATACCCTCTTTGTTGTAACATGCCCCTCAACTTGTCCCTTTCTTCATAGAACATTTCTATGCCACTGATCACACGTGCTGATCTAACACATTGGCCTTTGACAAGTGACTTTTTTTGAAAGTCAGGGTGTCCACTCTCATAGTGTAAGAGGGTATTGGAATATGTGGATTTTCTGTATATTGTGGTTTTAAAGTTCTGTTCTACTTCATCTTTGATAATAAATGTATCCAAAAAATTGATCTTGTCACTGCTTTGTTCCACAGTGAAATTTAAAAAGATGTACTAGTACTTAAAAATTCAAAAAAAATCTGTAATTCATTTTCACTGCCTTTCCAGAATATTAATATATCGTCCAAAAAGCTCCCATAGAATTTACACAGTTTGAATAGCTCTAAAGTGAATACCTGAGTGAGTTCCCACTGGGCCTAGGGACAAAAATTAATATGAGAATGGTTGTGTCTTCCATCTTCCTAAAAATAGGGGCACATGTGATACTAACAACTCAAGTAGTGGTTTGCAGCAGAATATTAACAGCTTGGAAGACATTCCAGCTATGTCTAATGAACTTGAAATGGATAATGCCTCTTTAGGGGAACCCCCCCAGAAGATCCAAAAGGATCCGCAACCAAAGGCAACAGGATGCCAACAGGGACTGGAACAATACGAATGGGGGTTACAAATAAGGACAGAGAAATGGTTATTCAGGGAGGGGGAGCGGGGCAGAACACAGATGTTTCTAGTATCTAAAAATAGTGATGTTGAACATGAAGTGTGTACTGTTGTGACTAATGAACCTAATGATTTTACGATTTACAATTACAGTAGTGAAATTGTTACTGGTGAATGGGCCTCTTTATTTGAAAAGGGCATAATTTTGTACCATTAAGAAATGTTAATGTTGACAAGTATCTCCTAGATTTAAAAATATATACTAGGAAATTAAATTTAAATTGCTTTTTTCAGAAGAGTGGAGCCTATGACCTAGTTGAGGGTTGTACAAGAACGACTACATTCAACCGTCCACCCCGCCCTACTGTTGATTTATTTGAAAATTTGTGTATGAATGATATCAGAATGTGGTTAAACAAATCCAAAATTACTACATTTAATTTAACAGAGTGTGAAACAAGACTTTTCCAGAGTATTAGTTCCAATAAATCCATTAGAATTATGAAGCCTGATAAGGGAGAGGGTTTGGTGGTCATGGACCAACAAATGTACATAGATAAAATGCTGGGGATTCTATATGGAGACTGTTATGTGGAAAGCTCTCTAAATGAGTTTAAATTAGCTAACAGAAATATTGATGTCACTTTGAATGATTTATTATTTAACTATCAGATAACACAGGAAGAACATAGCTTTCTAACACACATGTAACCCAAAAACTCCAACAATATTTGGAATCCCTAAGATACATAAAAGCATTAGACCCCCCCCCCCCACAACAGGCCTATTGTGGATGCAAAAGCTTGGAAAACAACACATTTAGCCAAATATCTTGAATTTCATTTAAAATCTACCCTTCTTGATTACTAACATATACTCAAGGATCTGTGGGATTGTTTGATGAAAATCAAGAAAGAATTATATAGTAATAAATTAATTTGGCTACCATTGATATAAAAGATTTATTTAGCGTAATACCACATGAAGAGGGCCTTGACCTATTTTATTATTTTTTGTGCAGTAATGCAAATATAAGCCATGAAAGGATATTAATTTTTAGAACTTTAATGGAATTGGTCCTTAACAACAATTACATCATATTTGAGAACCAGCTATTTAAACAGACAATGGGCGTAGAAATGGGGGTGGCCTGTGCCCCCCTTTTTGCCAGTATAGTTTTGGCCCAGTGGGAACTCACTCAGGTATTCACTTCAGAGCTATTCAAGCTGTGTAAATTCTATGGGAGAGTTTTGGACGATATATTGATATTTTGGAAAGGCAGTGAAAATGAATTACAGATATTTTATTTAATTTTTAAAAACTAGTGCATCTTTTTTAAATTTCACTATGGAACAAAGCAGTGACAAGATCAATTTTTTTGATATATTTATTATCAAAGATGAAGTAGAACAGAACTTTAAAACCACGATATACAGAAAACCCACATATTCCAATACCCTCTTACACTATGAGAGTGGACACCCTGACTTTCAAAAAAGTCACTTGTCAAAGGCCAATGTGTTAAACTGGCACGTATAATCAGTAACATAGAAATGTTCTATGAAGAAAGGGACAAGTTGAGGGGTATGTTACAACAAAGAGGGTATCCTAACAATTTTATTGAACCAATTCTTAATGAGGTCACAGAAAAAATGGGGATGTGGACACTTTTTTCCATTATTAGGGACTCATACATCTGGTGTTGTTACCCCTAATATTAACATTTTGAGTGAAGATAGAAACATGACCCAAGATTTCAGCAAGGCCCTTATTTTAACTTATAACCCATTATTTTATGACTTCAAGGACATATTAAAAAAGAATTGGTTTATTTTTAGAGGAGATCAAGAATTTTTAAAAAAATGTGGGATAAAAGCCATGTGTTGTATATAAAAAGGGGTCTACTTTCATAGACCGAACGTACGAATCACCGACACACATTTTCCCCACCCCAAACAACCGACAACACACCACCGACAACTCAACATACCGAACACCAAAACACCGACACAAAAAACGCCAAATACACATTGCACACAACAACATATCCACTAACCTTAACCTAAACCCTAACCCTAACGTCCGACACTGCCGCACACTTACCCAACCCGCACCCTAACCCTAACTCACTTAACACACCCCTAAATCTCAACACCGTCACTATCGCACACTCACCCTACCTGCACCCTAACCCTAACTCACTTAACACACCCCTAAACCCCAACACCGTCACTATCGCACTCACCCTACCTGCACCCTTACCCTAACTCACTTAACACACCTTAAAACACTCAGCCCACCACTATGGCACACTCACTCCACAAGCATTCTAACCCTAACACATTTAACACTACCCTACACAGCTCTACGTCACTTCCACACACTTACCTCACCGGAACCCTTAGTCCGACACCACCGCACACTCACATTTTCCACACACTATCCTAAAATCCCTCAGTATCGTACACTTACCTGTCCGCTCCCCAATACTACATCTGTCACTCAAGACACTTACCATATCGCTCACATGCTGCCGTTGTCGGTCTCTCAGCCGTCGGGATATCGCGTTTTCGGTAACCTACCTGTTCGGTCGTTCCGTCTCGGTCTTCCGGGTGTCGGTAAAGTGGCGCTTCGGTCTATGAAAGTAGACCCATAAAAAGATGCCTGTTTTAAAAATGTACTTGAACAAAACACAGAGGATTATAAAATCTATGGAAAAGGACGGATGACCAAATGTGGTCATTGTACACAGTGTTCCAGTATTTGTGAAATGGACACCTTACATTATGGTCTAATACATTTGAACCATAGGTTGAATTGTAACAGCACTTTTGTAGTTTATAGAGCCTTATGCAAATCCTGTGAAGGATTTTACATTGGCAAGACTAAAAAGGCTTTCAAAGTGTGTGTATACCAACACAATTATGATATTAAAAAAGCCAATGGAAAAAAACGCATTGCCATTGCACATCAAGGAAAATCCTGACCATAGGTTTAAATTTATTGCCTTTGACCAAGTTGTTCTTAACAACGAGGGGGGGTCCACGAGAATTGTTTCTCAAATTCAGAGAATGCATGTGGCAGTTAAGATTTAATGCCAACAATCCCCCTGGGTTGAATGATATTATTACCCTCTCTAGTTATTTAAAACTGAAAGCTGAATTTCATCTTTGATAGTTTTGTAATGTTTTAACTTGCACAGCAAATAAAGAAAGTAGGGGAAAATGTGATCAATGTATGTTTATAATACATCTTTTTATACTGTCTTAGTGTATCAACAATATGCTGGATTGATGTTTGCTATTTATTTATACATATGGGTTAGTGTGAAGAACAAACACACTATTTTAGTTTGTTTTGTCTTGCAATTTTTTTATTATTAGTTTTTAATCAAGTTTCACATATATTTCAATGTTTAGTTTTTAAAGCATAGTGTTGCAATAAGATCTGAATCCTGCAGAGGCAATACAGCTTGAAAAACAGTGTTGCAATACAATTTGAATCCTGTAGAGGAAATTATTTGTGGTCATGTGGTAGTGCCTGGCTTTTAAAAGGAAGTGATGTGAAGGTTTTATGTACTCTGATGAAGTCAAGTGCATCTACTGATGAAAGCGCTCATTAAAAGAGTATTTGTTCTTCATATCTGTGGCGGTTTTTCTTATTTTCATTCAAGTATAGTTTGTTTCTTGGTTAATGTTAAATCCATTTCAAGTTATTGTTGGAAGAAAGATTTTGCTTCTTTTTTTTATTTTGATTATACTAGTTATATCATATTCTCTGATAACACTGAATGTTTTTTATGTGTGTAAACTTGGGAGTGTAATTTAATGTTCTTTCTTCTTTAAATACAAGTAAGGTAAAATTCTGGTCAGGCTTTAAAAAGTACTTCTATAAAACATTAATTCTAAAGTATCAAATACAAGTAAATATGAATTTTCCATTAAACATGGAGTGAAAGTCATTCCAAATCCAATAGATAAAGATAGATCTATTGGATTATCACTCATACCTTTAACCAACAATATAAACTGAGCTCCATATGTTAAATTATCATATGGAGTATTTTCTTAAAAGAGATATGAAATTCTATATTATTCTATTATTATGCTGTAGTATTTTATATATCAGGATGGAATTTTAGTAGTGTAAGCAATTATTATGTTGACTTAGAGAATATCCAATATTTAGTTACCCTTAAGAGATCCCAAACATGTCATATATGTCATTTAGGATAAATTTAATGCAATAGAGGAGCATACACTAAATAAGCCAACAACAAATAGATTACAAAAATAATTCAACTCAAAGGACCCTACAGTAGACAATGAGAGATTACCAATGAAATATGACTTTACTGTAGGTGTACTGTCTTCCTTTACTTTCCCACTCTTCAGCTCACCAACTTACACTTACACTTATGAAAAAACATGCCCCGGATGTACGAATCCTCAGTGTAAGACTTAATAAGTCTTACTCGGAGGCTGCAGTTGAATGGTATGATGTCAGCGTGCCATGAATATGCATGAGGGCATGCTGACTCAACCGTAAGTCTTACACGGACTGTGTAAAAAAGCAGGGGGCGTGTCCGACTGCCGAGTAGTCTAAATGTCCATGCCCTTGCAAGTGTTTTAAAAGTAAAAAAAGCAAATACACAAGAGTGAGTCCTCTCAAATGTCCCTGCACCCAACACCATACTCCCTGATATTGTAAACCCCTATCACAGTTCTAAAATGCAAAACATTAAATTTATTTTTTTAAATTCCCAAAATAGCTGCCCGTATTTGCGCATGTGTGCACGGATGTGCCCATTGCTTAGCTAGAGTTAGCAATTCTGACATGGAAGAGCATAAGAAACAATGTTTATGAAAATCACACCAAATAGCAATAGCATAATGGTAGAGCGTTCGCACAAAGAAGAGTCATCCATGGTTCGAGTCCCACCACTCCCCTTCGTATCTATTTTTTAAATCAGTATATGAAATAATACCTGACAGATATGTTTAAACATTACTAAAAAGCAGTGAAATGGCCAATGTATCAGTGAACAAAATAAATATTTTAAAGGATCCTGATATAAAATTGCCTGGAGTTAAGCAGCACTTCACCCAGCGCAATAGAGTTGCCCATAGTTTAATAGCGCTTCACCCAGCGCAATAGAGTTGCCCATAGTTTAATAGCGCTTTACCTAGTGCAATAGAGTTGCCCATAGTTCAATGGCGCTTTACCTAGCATAATAGAGCTGCCCATAGTTCAATGGTGCTTTACCTAGCGCAATGTGTTTGCATGGACGTGCGCGCCATGCCAACCAGGGCACCGTAGGGCACCGAGGAGCAACATAGAGCAAAGTTGCTTAAATGCAGCCACACCCCCTAGCCTGTCTGGATAGTATGAAAATAAAATGAATAACAAGGTTCAAACCCAGGACTCTGTGCATCAGAAGCAAAGTACAGAACCACTAAGCCATGACAACACAGAAGAAACAGCCACTATTAACATTCATATACTTATGAATGGTAGTTTAACAATTACTAAGCAGGTCTGCAGTCAGCCGAGAATTTTACAAAATGGCCAATCACAATAAAGTACAGGAAATGGGGCATATTTAAGCCCCACAGATGGAAATACATGCCATAACTGATTGTAGCTGACATCTGCAGTTAGAATGCCTGGTGTCGGAAAGGGAACATGCTTCCGAGTGCTACGTTGGGGCATCGAGGAGTCCAAATGCATGGTTTGGCTCCTTGTCCACTGTCACGAGTCAAGACTCCTGCAGGGCCAGTTCCAAGGGATGGAGTACAAGGCAGAGGCTTGGAACCGGTTAGCTCGTGACCTCACAAGTACCACAGGCATTCCTCGGACTGGTGAGCAGGTCCGTCACCACCATGCAGACCTGAAGAGATGAAAGCAGGACTGCCTGAACCAATGGATACAGGAGGTCCGTGGGATGCGGGATGCCCCACAACTGAGTATGTAGCCATGGAATGCAGTATGTAAGAATTGATAATGGAGTATGTATAACGGATAGGTATGTCTCAATATCCCTTCATTTACTTTACAGCTGCAGATGACCGTGCTACGAATCAGAAAGCCTATGCTGATAGGCTGCTAAGGCTGCGCCACCAGGCAGGTTAGTGATTATTCGGCATGTATTGTTATATAAAATATGGGAGAGAGCATGAAAGAAAGTGTTGTAGTCCAATAATACAGCCATAAAATTGCCTGAATAAGTCCTCTGCATGTACTGTCAGATAAAAACGTCAGAGAGGCAGAAAAAGAGTGTAGTAACCCATTAAGAAAGGTAACAAATGTCTGGAATAATATCTCTGCAGGCACTGTCATATAAAATAAGTGAGTGAGCCTGAAAAAAGATTGTTCTAACCTATTAATAAAGGTATAATATGTCTTGAACATGTCTGCCATATACACCGTTAAACAAATAAAGGAGTGAGCCTGTGGAAAAGTGTGTAATGTCATTAATAAAGGTCTAAAACCCAGAGTGTGTCTGTGTCACAGAGTCTGAAATGTTGTTGTACCCTTGCATTATACAAACAGTATTTATTTATTTTATTTTATTTTACATTTGTTGACCGGGCTAGTCTAGCTGGATACATGTCCATTTTCAGTAGAGGCCCGGGGAGAAAAGCTCCAAGAACAGAGGTACATAGACAAAAACAAGAACAAAAGCTGAATCAAGTAATTACTCTTACATTTCTAGGCAAAATAAAGCAAGCAAGTAGTTATGCAGATAGTTTAAAAGAGTTACAGAATTGTGAAGATGGTCTAACAGGGCTACATTGTGGACCCTTAAGGTTTTGGGTTGGGTAGAGGCTTAGGTAGGCCTAGATGAGCCAAGGACGTTAGCTATTAGTCTGGATGCAGTACTGTTTGAAAAGGTGCTGGTAACCCAGAGTTGTGCAGTCCCATATAAAGTGGGTGATGGAAGTGCTAGTAGCTGTGAAACATATATACAGTCCACAACAGTCAGTTACTGGCTGGCATGAATAAGTAAACCTGGCATACATGTAGCATGTTATTTTTTCCCTCAGAAATGTGAGTGTGTGTCAAGAAATGCAGGGTTCTGTACAAATCAAAGTGAAAATGTCATGTGAAAACATTCCAGATATCTAGATAAAGAAATATAAATGCAATCAAGAAATATGTAGCAGTAACATCTGCATCCTGGACAGTTAGTATGTCAGATATAGGTCAGGCATATATTGAACTAGCCAAACCCATTAAACAACCTAATGTATGGTGGCAAGTGTAATAATACAGCTAGGGGATATACACTTGCAGTCACTAGGAATGTAGTATAGACTAAATGGTCATTATAAGATGTTAACTGAGGTTTTTTCTACACCCTACTGTATGTGCATAAACCATGCAATTCCACACCTCGATGGGTATGTGTAATCTTAAATATTTGTTGGGACGTATGTCCTATTGTTCTATAAATATTTGCATTCACTTTGATGCATGTGCCCTGTTTAAACACCACAATCATGGTGGCCTGTTTCTACCAAACATCCCTGCATGTTGTTGGAATAACCACTGTGGTTCAATATATGCATGTGTAATGCTTGCTGTTCAACTGTTGTACCCTTGGTGTGTTGGGTTAATGGGAATATTACTGCATGCTGTTGCAACTAATCTGGAATGCTGTTTTGCTTATGTTGCAATTAAACACACCTAATCACAGAACGTATGGGAAGGCTGGTCCCAGCGGACCCACCTGTCCCTCCTCAGCCAGCGAGTGCACCTGGCACCAGCAGGTTCGGTGCCCAGCCCAGGCTCCCCTCCTCCATTGGTCCTGTGCCACCTTCGGGTGGAAGTGTTGCAGGGGATGGGGCTCACCCCCCCCGTGCAAGCATGGGCGGAGAAGGGCCACCTGTCACCATTCGAAGGGTCTGGGCTGTGGTGCATAGGGAGATCCAGCGTTCAGTCGCTGATCCCATATGCCAGCTTGAGGCGAGAGTGGCGAGTCTCATGGGTGAGCCTGCCCACCCTATGCAGCCCCCAGCACAGCCACCCTCAGGGCTGTGAAGGTTCAGTGGTGACTGCCCATGGGTGGGGATCTCAGTTCCACTGTTACCATCTGAGGGCTCATGGGCTTGCGATTTCCAAACATCCGACCACGTCAATTGTGTTCACCCACCCCATGTGTCATACATCGCCCCTGTATGCGTCTTCTCTGTCTTGTCTGTTTACTTTCCCAACCTACCTCCCCGGACATACCTACTTCCTTTACCTCACTTCCCACTCTCACCTGAAAAAAAAAAGGGCAATCTGTACCCACAAAAAAATTATGCCCCATACATAGCTTCCCATTTCGCACACATGTCCATCGGACAAACATGTAAGCTGATAATTAGAATTGGCAGTACAACATAACTTGTTGTCCTCACCCCTCTCCCAAAGGTGGAAGGTTTCAAATTTCACTCCAAATTCATTGCATATGCACAGCTGTTGCTGTTAAAGAAATGGGCAGCTATGGACCTTCCCTACACCCGTCCTGCACATCCCGAGCTTGTTTACCTACTGTCTGTCCCTCTTTGTGCCCCCTTTTTCACCACTTTCCTATCTCCCCATTTTCTTTTCTTTAAAATAAATTAGCGTGGGGGTTAGTGGGAGTAAGCACTTTTAAGCAGTAGTAAGCGGGTTTAAGCGTGTGTGCGCATATGTGCACTTAGCTAAGTATTGCTAAGCAGTCATGCAAACCTGCTCAAACCCACTTACAACTGCTTAAAAGTGCCTTAGTCACTCTATGGCAGGGCCCTTGTTCTGCTAAGCAGCAAAAGAAAAAACCTCTGCCAGTCTCGAACTCCAGACCATTAACACAATAGACTGCATGAATTACCACTAAGCCACAGCAGATATACAAATAACGTGATTCTGAAATAAATATATCATGCATTACAATGAGGGAATGTAAATGGAAATTAGGAATGGTATAACACAAATCCTTTTCTGTGGGTCTTTACCAGCAGTGGTTGTGGAATTGCATGACATGACTGTGAAAGGAGAACCAGCCATCCTAGCATGGAATAATGTTACAGTAGCACCTTACAGAAACCACACAGTATCAGACCAGGATTAATACTGGCCACAGGAATACAGTGCAATAATCACATTTGTATGGCAGTTAATTGTGTAAGTGAGAAAAAAGTACATACTCCCATGTATCCTGTGTTAGCATTTGGAGGGATGCGTACATGTCTACACTGAGATGTGTGTACTGGAAGCAGCAACATTCAGGTTTGAGTAAAACATGCATATAACTGGCTACAACCCTAGCATCAGATAAGAGACATATACCAACCTTCAGACTGACACAACGATGTCCAAAGCAACAAACATGGGTCCCACCTTGGAAATCTGAAAGGGCTATGCCTACCTAACCTAGCATTTTATAGCAGTGGGTTGCAATCAAAGTGAGTAATGCAATCACCAAACAGCAGGCTGCATGCAATTACTGATGGGTGGGCAGCAATTGGTGCAGAAGCTGTCACATGCACAAGTGCAGATACTTAGAAAAGCAGGCTGTACCTGCGGTCCACACACGCAATTATATCATTGCAGGTGCTGTGAGATAGAGAGTGAGAGAGAGAGAGAAAGAGACATGGACACAGACATAGACACAGACTGAGACAGACACAGAGACAGAACAGAACAGAGTGAGAAGCAGAGACAGAAAGTTGAATAGAGGGCGAAAACCAAAAAAAAAAAAAAAAAAAAAAAAAACAATAAAAAAAAACTACAAAACCATAACATACGGAGCAGGGAAATACTAAGGTAAGGTATGTAACTCATATGTATGTGCTGGCATGTTGCAGATGTTCCTGAAGAGTACTCTACATACTGCAAATCATCCATGTGTGGCAGCAGTATGTATCTATCTGTATCTGCACATGTGCATAGGGCAAAGGACATACTGCAACTGTTAGTGAAGGGTGGACAGATATCTGTCAGTGAAGGTTGATATATGCATATATCCATGTAGGTCGTAGTGTGTGGCTTAGAAAACAGCATGCAGTGTGCAGGAGCAGCCGTAGGTCAACTGGTGCCCTAGGCAAAAGGGCTCCATGGTGCCCCCTACCACACTTCCTGGTGCCCCCATCCTTGTCTTACTACACCACATAAATAGTGGAAAAGCACCCTTGCTAGAGCAGCGCCCTAGGAGGCCGCCCAGTTGGCCTATGCCTAAGGCCAGCTATGGTAGTGTTGATATATGTCATGTGGTGGTTAAAGGCTGTGGGACAGATTTGTCAGATCTGCTGTGTTACAGCCAGTGAGGCCTGCTAATGCTACAAGGGCTGAGGACACCCACATGCATTCTGCACAACACTGTGCAATTTAATCACATACCTGTACATCCCACAACTGTCGCATAAGTGATATCCCCACCATGAAAGGTGGACTGTACATGTGCCTATATGTACATCCATGTGTACAGCAATTGATGTGTACATGTATGTGTATAGATATGCATGTATATATATATATACATATATATATATATATATATATATATATATATATATATATATATATATATATATATATATATATATATATATATATACACACATAGAGAGTGAGAGAGAGAGACAGAGAGACATGGGTTTATATGTACCGCAACAGGTTTGTGGTGACCAAGGCATGGACTGTAGACAAGTGTTGATACTGCAGTGCCATTCCACCTTCCCAAAACAGTGTACCCATTAACTACCACATAGGTAGAGATCTACCTAACAGTGAAGGTGTGATAAGGGAGCATGGAACACAGGTGGACAGTAGCCTCCACTTTGATGAAGACAGTGTCACACTACACCTGTAATCTGTTTGTGTTATGTGTCATGACAACAGGTGTGTCAGCTATGGAAGTATAGGGCAGAGTTCCCCTCTACTCATCACAATACCCTGTGTGGTATGTACTTCACATGAGAACTACACCAGGTGAACAGGCCACAGACAGACCCCCCAGAGGGTAGCACTGGCTGCAAACAGACGCCCTATGCAGACTGACTCACAAAACCACAAGTACATTGTATTGCATACTGGCCACACAGAGGTGACCTCTGCCAGACATACAGAGGTATGTCACACCCATTGCTGGGTGACAACCACCATGGCAACATATCACAATCCCTCTGGGATACACACTCTAGGGCCCTAAACCTTGTCAGCTCACTAAACGGCACATGCTGGAGGGATAGGTTCCCATCTCAGAGATATGCCATACACCAGAATAGACCACATAGCAATAGCAAACAAGGCTCCTCCTTAGCAGTAGTTATAAATACCCCTGATGATTGTGTGGGAGATTGGTAATACACCCCAGGAAACACCTCTGTGGTTCAGGTTGGCAGGGGCAAGTGAAATCAAAGTACATGTGTGTCAAAAGCCAAGGTAGCATATGGATAGGCTGCCGTAGGCCCTAGGGCCAATAGCATATTACCTACCTATGACACTATGTACTCACACATGTACTTAATGCAAAAGCTGCTATGTGAGGATGCATAAGTGTAACGCTGAACGTGTGCAAGGTCTGTAAAGGTGTGATAGCTTAGTGTGAGGTTGTATCTGACATGGTAGTGCCTATCCTAACTGGGAGGACAGCAACTGATGTGTAATGTACTGTTAGGCAGACATAGTAGTACGGCAGATGATGTGACGTAGTTCTCCATTGATGAATGTGGTGTCTCATTGTAGGCTAAAGCAATACATGTATGCTTAGTGAGTGGTACTGCTGGTGAATCCATCACCAGTATGAACTGTAGTACTACCTGAAGATGTAGGCCTAAACAGCACAGTATGGTGTGTGTTCACATTGCTTGGAAACACTGTCATGTGTGTTTCCTGTAGTCTCCACAGAGGACAGAATGCAGACATAAGGGTGTGTAAGTAGTGGCACACAGTACCGTATGGTACACAGGTAATGCTCATCTGTGTTGGCATACAGTGGTGCATTGTATGTTTGCCTGATGTATGTGTGATTATGCCTGTACAATGGCTGCAATCATATGTGTGTTACAGGGTAAATGTGGGTATCCAGCAACATATATAGTCTGTTACAGCAGTATGCCACCTATAGTAACAACTGGACACATCTGTTAGGCAGGGCTATGGCATCAATGACTAGGGTGGTTGATTGGTACTACTGTACCTGTACTAAACATCCATTGCAATGGATGACATCTCTGTTCGTGCATCGGTGTGATATACACCCCTGTCTTGAGGTTGTGCAATGTGTCACAAACAGTGTGTCAGGTACTGTTGTATAGTGGTGTAATATATAGAGAGTCTGCCAGGCAGTGTTAGTTAGTTGTGGCCTGACAACCAATAACTGGTATTGAATGTGTGCAACCTCTGACAGACAATAGGATGGTATATATGGCAGTAAAGTGATATCTGTGGGTAAAGGTGTAAAGTGTGACACAGGACACTCTCACACATATTGTTCATATCTTTTTCATCCAGATGGCCCACCACCGCAACCCAGCATATACAGCAGATGAGGAAGAGGTGATGCTCGACAGCCTATTGCAGTGGTACACAATGCTCTTCTCCAGAAGCAGACAGCACAAGCAGGAGCGGACTGCACTGTGGCAGGAACTTGTTAGTCGGGTAAATGACATAGGCATGCATAACTGGACATATGAGCAGGTACGCCATCACTGCAGTGATTTAATTAGGCAAGTCTGGCGGCATGCATCTGATATCCAAAGACAGCAGCTTGCCACAGGTGGAGGGGTGGCCATTCATCCCCCCCTCACCAGAGTGGAGGAGCTGCTCCTAAGCATGGTGGCTCCTGGACAACAGCTACATCAACCACTGACATGTGTTGTAATGGAGGCCAGAGCCACCCAGCACATCCACCTGGAGCAAGCAGGTAACATGCCCAATCTGTAGACTACAGTTAACTGTATTGTTAAATTATGTGTACGTGAGATGTGTACTGTGTGTTTAGCAGTTCAGCTGCTAATTGTTGTGCAATATGGATAGTTTGAATAATATTCCTACACCTGTGACTGTTGACTGTTGGTGTACTGCAGTTTAGCATACCCACTGTAGCAATGCCACAGTTGTGGCCACTGACGAACCCTCTCATATTCTCATAGGTCCCTCTGGTGTGACGGCAGGGCAGCCGATCCATGCTGGTGAGTGTGTTATACCTGCAATGTTGGTAATGAAATATGCATGTTATAGGTGAGGTGTAGGCCATGTACACGTAACATACCTATGCATAATGCATGCCGTGCATGTTTGCTGTGAGACGTTGCACAGCTCAGTAATGTCAGTAGCTGCCTCAATGACATGCAATACACAGAGCATGAAACACAGTTGTGGCAACCCCGTACTGCACATTAGATAGGCATAGTTGCAAAACCTGTACACAACATAACACATTTATGACAGGCAGTACACAAAGTCATGCTACATATGGCATAACCACACACTCGCTGTGAGGTCACACTTCAGTATCCCACATGTCATCCACACACACATGACGTACCTCAGGGGTAGAGGCCTATCATGGGGCTGTGCAACACTCTTCAACACATAACACAGTCATGTGAGGCAATGCTCCCTACTGGGCACCTCATACGCCCATGTACAAAGTGGCTTTGTAATAGTGAACATATCCACGTCCCAGCATTTCAGGTACAGCATGCTAGGTGGTGGTCTGTCACACAGTAGTAGGCGTGAGTGACCACAAGATGCATGATGATGATGATGGCACATGGTACTACACCCCATCCGGTTACAGTGACCACAGTACTACACATAGCAGTCTTTGCTGTGCACCTCATTGTTCTGTGGGTGCAAACATATGCACCTATACACACCATGCATAGCATGTTGTGTTTGTGCTTACATATGCTAGTATACACATTCTGCACATCAGTCGCCATCTGTACAAAGAGTCAAATATATGTCCTGGAATGCTACTGGGTGTATAGGTCACATGACACACATTGGGTATGTGTGGTGTTTAATGTTGCAGTCATGCAGCATGCCATGTCATGGCTGGCACTGACATATCTGCAATATGTCCCACACTCACCATAACCACTGTACAATGTCCATGTCGAGCATTGGGACTCCTTCATGTCTACATGCACCACTCATCCCATGTCTGTACATTGCATGCATTTGCTACCCCTGTGCCCACTATTATGTGCTATGGACACAGACACTGTCATCAGACATGGCAATCTATGTGTCACACAGATAACACATGCAGCCATGGCATGTATACCATTGTGTGATGGTGCACATGACATTGCATAGCAGATAATACTTGCACAGCACTGTTGTGCCCATGTACACACTCTGTTCCAGGGTGTAACCAATCACTGAACAACTACACACATACATCAAAGCCATGTATAATGTCATTAGATGGGGCTGTCTACACTTGCACTGCATGGTCTTGAGCAACACATATTCTGCATGTTGACACGTGTGTGGTGACTGCCTTGTGATACTGTCACCCACCATCACCCACTATTGTGTATGTGTTGGATTGCTGGTGTGTGTGTGTGTGTGTGTGTGTGTGTGTGTGTGTGTGTGTGTATATGCTGTAGTGAGCAGTGTATTTATGTGCATGTGTGCATGTGCAAATGTGTGCATGTGTGCATGTGTTCATGTGTTCATGTGTTCATGTGTGCATGTGTGCATGTGTGCATGTGTGCATGTGTGCTAACATCACGTACAGATTGTAAAGTGTGTTTCCTGTCTTCCTTCCACAGATGCTGAGTTAGGGGTGGCTGAATGCAGCAGGGAACCTGATGTCACCACCACTGATAGTGGAGATGATGAGACATGTATTGTGGCACAGGAAAGTCTGACAGGGTTTGTCATTGGTCCACCAATCGACACTACACAGCGGTCAACCCCATCTATGCGGATACTCATACTGCCAATACATCACTTGTCACCAATGGCCTTAGCTGAGGGACAGCATACAGTTGGCATTCACCAGGAGAGTGTGGTACCTATGGCACATGCATACTGTCACAGCAGCCATAGCCGGATTACTGGAACAGTACCACATAGGCGGATGCCCAGGGGTTCTCGGGGGAGCACCACTGGTCATATTACCTCTGGAAGACGTGCCCCCAGAGGTATTACAACCTCCAGTATATTCCAGGCTGTAATGCAGGCACAGGCACGTATGGAACGGTACACCTGACAGGGACTAAGGGTGCAGAGGGCCCATTACACTGCTATCAATGACAGCATCCGTGACCTTGCCGGTGCCATCCGGAATTACACCAAGGTCATTGATAGCCATTGGAGGGAGACATTAGATGTCCTCCATGATGTGTTAGCCATGAGCCAGGACCGGGCAGGATGGATGAGAAGCTGATGCAGATGCATGCCAGCAACAGCATCAGCTGGCAGTCATTGCAGATGGACCACGGATCACAGCCACTCCCGTAGTGGCAGTATCAGCCCTAGTAATGCTGGGGCTGGCCTGTCCATTGACCATCCTACTAGACCATGTGCACGTGGCACTGGCCAGTCCCAGCAGGGACATGGATCCAGTCATCACACCTCTGCCTCTGATGACAGCACCCAGTCAGGGTTGGTACCCGATACTGCCCGTAGCACCCCTGCAAGGCACAGGTACCGTGTCTGTGGCTGGAGACAGTGATCTGTATGGCCTAGCAGGTACAGTGTGTGGCTGTCCCACAACCGCCCATATATGGGAGCTACATGGTGGAGTTATGTGCATGCAGACACACACACACATTTACCATACAACTAGGGCTCACACATACACACACACATTACATCAACATTGGCCCATGCAGTACTGTTGTCCCTCACATATAGACACACACACACACACACACACACACACACACACACACACACACACATACACAGACATGCCGATTGCATGGGTCAGTGTCGGGCTCTGGCAAACCTACAACACACCCTGTGCATATGATGACAACTGTGCCACCTCCTGTCATCTGTAACATTGATGCAGGAACAGGCTAACATAGTTCTGATGCACAGGGTGACATTATAGCAGTGTAGCAATATTAGCAAGTTGACAACAGGAAAGTGTAATGATATCCTTGTAGGTATACCTGAGCTGGCATTATGCATCACAGCTGTGATAGTCATTGTAGCATTGTTTACACCAGTGTTAGTCCTGAGTATGTAATGTCCACCCATGTGCCACTTGGCTGAAGTGTACAGTGTTGCCAGCATGTGTTAGTGAGTGGGCAGTACGTGTGTGATGTGTGCATTACAAATTAGCGGGTGTACATCTGTGAACATGGTGTGTATGCACTGTCTGCATGTACGTGCATAGTGGACACATGGGATGTGTGACATACCCTGTTCTACACATTGTTAACATCTCATGGTATCTTTCGATGGCCAGTATGCATACTACTACAGATATGTACTAACATGGGTACACATGTGTGTATGACATGGGTTGGCACTACGCTGTGGGTGATACTGTTGATATCTGTCAATGATCCACAGTCTGGTAGTATACACCATCTCAACAGCATGACTATAACCAATCATTAGATGATGTCCTGACAAATGACTCACAGTTGTAGAGAACTCAGTAACAGTTGGAGCCTTCCAGTACTATACAATAACAGTAACCAGTGGTATTGGCCTCCACACGTTCCTGGGACCACACCTGTGTGGCATATAGCCCTCTTAGGTACATGCAAATACACTAGGGATATGTCCATCAATATCTGGAAATGCATGCATTGGCCTACACTGCATTTCCTTGATGAGACATATATCCTACACAAGGGTATCATACAGACAGATACCTGTTGTCCAATACATGCTGTATAGCAGTAAGCCGTCTATGGCATATTCATCCACATTTACTATACATACTATCCCGAAAGTACCACATAGGTGATAGCCCTCAACATGTATGTTGTGTACCAATGTGTACAGACAGACACGTGTTATGTCATCTGTCCCTTGGTATCCACATATCCATAGGTATTGTGGGATCCCTCGGTGTTTCACATAACACATTAGGAGCCTGCATGCATATTCACAGGGCTGGTGTACACCTATAATGACTGTCCATTATTGTCAGTCATTGTTGTGTATGAACATGTCTGACATATACCCTGGCAATTACCCTCACTCACAGTACTCTATAGTACATGTCATGGGTGTGTGTGGCAGAAATGTCCTTGGCCACGGATCACTACATTGGCTGGGCTTGACACAGACATACATATGTGACCTATGATTTGTGAAGCAGCGGCACAATCTGTCGAAGGTTACAAATGTGTTCATGTCGTATGCAGGCTTCACACCTATGTACTGATTGAGGTCACATGTACACATATTTATTTGACACGCAGATACCTGATGTGTGCAATGCACATACTGTTTGAAACATATGTCATACCATAGTAAAAGCAAGACCCACATGGCATTGACCACCTTTGGTACACACACACACACACACACACACACACACACACACACACACACACACTTGACGTTTGCAGGATTCAAATTCCTACCTAACTATGTTATGATACTAGAGAGATACGCATTAACATGGCGCACTATATGCATTACTGGGTGGTTTATGTTCTCCTTGAATATTTGTAGGATGCTGACATCATCAGACTTTCCAAAGAGGGATGTACCTCTTTTAATGTGTTTTCCCAGTCTCCAAAAAGGCTACTTCTCTCAAAGGAAACCACACCCCCCCACACACACATACACACACACTTGGAGTTTGCAGGACTCAAACCCCTACCTAACTATGTTATGATATTAGAGAGATAGGCAATAACACAGCACGCTATATGCATTACAGGGGGGGGGGGTTATGTTCTCCTTGAATATTTGTAGGATGCTGACATTATCAGACTTTCCAAAGAGGGATGTACGTCTTTTAATGTGTTTTTCCAGTCTCCAAAAAGGCTACTTCTCTCAAAGGAAACCACACACATACACACACACCCATCCCACCCCCACACACACTTGGCATTTGCAGGACTCAAAGCCCTATCTAACTATGTTATGATACTAGAGAGACACGCATTAACACGGCACACTATATGCTTTACTGGTTGATTTCTGTTCTCCTGGTATATTTGTCGGATGATAACATCATCAGACTGGACATGGTAATGTGTGTACACATTGTTTTTCAATCCCAGGAATGATCCATGTAGGTTGGCAGGTATCAACAGCTTGTACAGGACCCCATGAGTCTCACCTTGTGTGATCTATCTGTGGACACATTGACATCCCTTCATATGTCAACACATATCTATGCACAGATTGTTGATTTTGTGGATACGACATGTGTCTGTGATGTTGATGAAGAGCTGTTCACAGTCTATGTGGGACATGTGTAGCTCTGTTCCATGATGTATGTCCTGGGAGGCTGCCTTGCAGATGGTGTAGCATGCTTGGGAACCATGATCTGCACATGAACATGCCACAGTTGTTAGGGTTGTGTGTTTGTTGGTTTCCAATAGCTTTGTTTATCACATCTGCCATGATGCACTCCATGGCCTTGCAGATCAGACTTTATAGGCTTACTGGACTATACTTCCCATGGTGTGTTGTGCACCCACACATGTGGGGAGTGCCTTATGTTGCTGTAACACATTTGACGGTTCCAGGTCCTGTGGAGTGGGTGAGGCTCAACAGACTGTTCAGGTGCAGGATCTGTTTGTTCTGTAGTGCATGCATGACACATATTGGGAAACAATGGAATCTAATTGCTGCCATGCTTTTGGCTTTGGGGGGAGCTCTTCAGCCATTCTAAACGTGATATCTCCTGGTATGATGTCAGGGACTGTCGTCTGTGGGAGGTGGGTATGTATACATGGGCCTGTCTGATAGGATGTTGGCAATGTCAGTAAGGTACAGTTGTCCCTGACTCAGCACATATATGCGTGTACATTACTATTTATTACATAGCTGAAGGACATGTCATGATTCTCAGTCTGGACTCCTTCTCAGCTACTCTTTACAAAACACCAACAAATCTGAGCACTAATCCCGGTTATACTCTTTTACACACTTAACACCCTACTGATCCTTTGTGCTCAGGCTACAGAGTATGTCATCATAATACACTGGCATGTCCAGGGGTTGGTTTAATATGTACTCTCCAGTCCAGCTAGTGAATACTGTGGTTATGACACAATGTCACATCTGCCTCATGTACACAGACAACCCTCTCCTCCTCACATCACACTCACATATATGAGGGAGATGTAACAATATTGACATACAGGAAGCTGAGCTCTCTCGACCCATGACTGGCATAGTCTATCAGGTGGTGAGGGTGACCACACACACCACATAACAGTCTCACATACATCGATAGTGACAGCACACAAACCACATTATCACACATACACATATACGGAGGCTCTACATACACTCTGCCTAAGCAGCAGAGACCTCCACAGCAGACACACATACAACTGCTACCCCACTACAATGCCTACATGTCACACAGTTCACAATGTCAGTGTGCCACACAGTCACTGCCCTTTGGGCTAAACAACACACCTGATACACTTGTTATAGGTGACACTTAATGTCAAACACACTGTTGTGCCACTCACCAGGCCAAACAAGGGAATAGTCACTTTGAGCTGTCTCTCAGGTGCCAGGATCCACCACATAACACATGCACTCAGGTCACTCAAAGGCAAGTCCAGGACTGGCTCCATCATTGTCCAAGCTGGTGCGTACAACCTCAGATGTTCCTCCCTAGACCACATGACATGAAACATAGAGGAACTCTGTGATCATGTAGCCCAGCCCAGTATTACCCTGACCTTGTCTAGCATCTTACACTCACCAAGTATGATGTCACAGTATACCAACACACTGATCACGTTTAACAGTTGGCTAACATATTGGTGTTATTCAAAGGGGATACAGTGTCTGTCACCCTGGGGTGACATGCTCAACATGCCACGTAGCTTCCCTATGGACAGCTTGCACCTGTCACCCTTGGACTTTTGAATACTGGCTAGGGCACTTGCTGCCACCATAGTGCTTTATTAAAGCGGGGCTCAAAGGACAGAACCACCTCCATAGACATTACAGAGTACATGACACTGAGGGTAATGCTGCTCAACACCAAATGCATTACCCTCAAGTTGCGCCCACTCAGAAATCTCCTCAGTATGGAGGATAGCAATATCTGTGCACTAACAAACACATGGTTCAGGCTCCCACATGCACACCAGCACTACCAGGTTGCATTTTGTACCATGCTTTCTGACCACATAACTCGGAATGGCCAACACAAATAGGGGGTGTATCCATATACATCACAGATACACATATCTCCAGGTTGGTAGCACTGCAGAAAGCATCACAGACCATACATATGCACCTAACATTGTGCAAATCGGCCTTTTGGTTTGTTGCCTGCTACAGACCACACTCCCCAACTCAGTAACACACTGAGCTTTCCTGGGAACATTAGACAATATGAAGGTCTCCCCAAACACCATTATATTGGGTGACATCAAATACCCACACATTGACTGTGGATAGTACTCAGGCCACAACAACCTCGACCAACAGTTGCTATTATTTCTACACTCATATGCTATGGCACAACCGGTCACCACACCCACACGAGGGAACAGCATATCGGACATGATCATCACTGACATGGGGACTCTATGTTCCACACCTGCGATATACCCCTTATTGCTAAGGGCAGAACATACTTTATCTCACTAGACATCCATATCCCATCCCCACACCCTTCCTGGGTAATGCTGGTGAACTTCCCATAGGAAAATGTCACACTCCTCCAAACCATGGTGGTATCCTTCAGAGAACCTGGGTCAGTGGTAAGTATGGCTCAAACTGCAGTATCCTTTACATATACATTCTATGGACACCTAGTGGACCGCATGGATCGTTACATCCAAAATAACAACTAGACTCATTCCTGCAATGGCAGTGGACCTGTGTGGTAGACCCCAGCCATTCATATGCTTTAAAACAAATGGAGGAAGCTACTACATGATAGAGCACAATCCCAGACAGGGAAGGCATCTGTGATTTGTACTAGCAGACAGCTACAATCACTTGGGTAATTATGTCAGGCACGCTTCTAACGGACAATTGCACCAGACACGTCAGACACTCACAAGGCCTTCTTCAGTCAATTCAGGTACCTGGCTGGACACTCACTGATATGCTGTGTATTACTGCATACTGGCTAAACATACCCTGAACCCACTGACATTGCCATCATCCTGGCAAACAGGTTCAGTGCAGATGTGTCCCCCACATCCCCCCTAAAGTGGTACTGTCCATACCAACAGAGTGTAACCTCCCAGACATCACGAGTAAACAGGTGAGTGCTGCCCTCCCCACAGCAGACAACACAGCATCAATGGGACCAGAAGGTGTCCCAGCCTGTGTCGTACACAGCCTCCATGACAGACATAACACTCACATTACGTCACTGTTCGACATAAGAGTTACTGCAGCATATGTACCCATGGAATGGCGTACAGCGATAGTGGTCCCGCTCCACTGAATACTGCCACAACAGACCACAGGCAATATCAGCCTAAAAGGCTAATTAGCCTGTTCTGCAAAGCTATGGGGTGTATTGTAATGGGACTCGTAAATAGATATGAGAAACCTACAGACACTGGGTCCTACACATTACGGCATTGTTGTGGGCAGATCTTGCCTGTTGGACCTGTTCATATTCTTTCAACAGTTACCAGGTCCATCAGTGTTGGGACAGTTGTCTACACAGCCTGCCTGGACCATGCACAACCCTTCAACACAATACCCCACTCGGCCATTATGCATAGGCTCCCTAGCATCAATATCAACACATATCTGACACGATGGATTGCTACCTGGATCAGGGATAGCACCCACATGCTCAGTGTTGCAGGTGCCATGTCTGACTATACACCAATTACACATGGCATCCCACAAGGCTCAGTCCTGGGACCTCTCTTGTTCAGTATATATTTGTATGATGTACAGGCTATCACAGGAGGGTTATGGCTGCCCATATTCACAGATGACTGCAAACTGGGTGCCATAGTCAGCTCTCCTGCTGGCACATGCATACTCATACAGGGTCTCACAGAGATAGGTTGAATGGTGCCTGAGCCATGGCCCATGGCTACATGCCATTAGTTGTATAGTCATCCCCTTTGAGGATGACAAAATGCCCACACATTACCACATAGGTTGTAATCCATTACATACAGTAGTGGTTGTTATAGTTTTGGGGACACAACCTGTTCGTACTCTCGCCTTTGACAATCCTATTGCCATAGTGGTTAGACAGTACATCTACATAGCCCACCATATCCCACATGGTTTCACATGTTGATCACGTGTGGTCATTGTGCCCCTATACTCTTCACGGCCATTCTTGGTTACTATGCCACATTTGGGATGTACCTTACCTGACACCTGCAGCAACTGTAATGGCCACAAATGTTACTCATCTAGCAGATGTAGGGACTCACACAGATGCCCTGCACAGTTCCGATACAGTAACTCCAGCTATACTCAGTCACTTACCACCTACATGGATGTGTTGTGTGCCTGTAGTTGCACACAATATCTGACCCAGACTTACTGGACATGCTCCACCTCAGGATATCCAACTCCCTTTGTGCTACACACTCCAGGGACATATACCTCAGCACTGATGTTAAAAGGACATGCTGGGTCAGATTATTATCAGAAAGCCTCCACTCATTCCGGAGTGTAGTCCCGGTTTTGCATAGGCAGAACCACCCACTGACCACCTACAGGTGACATCTTGACATATGGATGGGTGATCACATGTTTACCCATGGGATATCTTCTGGGTCCCTTCTAGACAGAGGCACAATACACTCAACATGAATGGGCTATCTTGTGTGACCTACTATTCAGAGGCACAGTGTTTTGATTAGACTGGGTTGCAGAAGCCAAACACACTCTGGCTATGCTTGTACATGCTCTAGGACAGATAACCTAGTATCAACCTCTGAACCTATGATAATTTTCATGATGCACAATGTTTATTGCTGATACTGTCTGCAGGTTTTTATCATCTTTGCTTTCACACTTTCTATGAACAGCTTAGGTATCTGCAGAACATATTTGCTTATGGCAGGGTTCCACTATATTATTTACATGTCTGTTGTCATATCAGTGTGTGCACAGGGCAGATTGCTGGGTAGTGAGAGGTTCCTGGGTTAACACATGCAACTGACTGCTATGTGTGGCCCAGTGCTGTACTCCAACATGGGTGTGAGCATGCCCAGTTCAGACTGTCAGTGTTCTATTGCCTGACATTTGTCTCATATATTCAAGTGTGTGAGCATGCCCAGTGTGACCTTTCAGTATGTTGCTGTCTGAGGTCCACTACATTTGTTGATGTATGTCTACATGTCCAATATTAACATTTGTAATGTGTGTGTTGAAAGTCAGGTTCTATTCTTACTGCAGGACTCACCTTTGTGTCATAACTGCTTCTTACCGAAATTGGTACACCTTGTTTGCTGTAGCATAGACTAGATCCAGGCCTGCTGAATCTAGCTTTGTTTGTATAACTTGAGCACTAATACAGGCATTCTTTAAAGTATTCAGTTGTATTTATTACTGCTTGGTAGTAACTTGATTAAAGTGTAGCTATCATTCCATGTCTTTTGGATTAAGCACTTGGGCTTCAGACCAGTTGTTTTACATTAGGAAGGTTTGTGGCCTGCACTGTGGTGGCAGGACAGGTAGCTTACATCCTTCTAAGATGGGAACTGCTGATTGAGGGCTCAGTGTCTGTTATTCTAAAAGTGTATTAGTTCTGGTTTAAGCACTTGGGCTTCAGGCCAGTTATTTTACATTAAGAAGGTTCGTGGTCTGCACTCCTGTGGGAGGAGAGGCTGGACTCTGCCCTTCTGAGCTGGGAATTTCTGGTTAAAGGCTTATAGTGCCTGCATATTTGAACTGTTTCTTACTGAAATTGGTACACCTTGTTTGCTGTAGCATAGACTAGATCCAGGCCTGCTGAATCTAGCTTTGATTGCATGCTTGTTGTTTGTTTGCTTGTTATTTTCCTGAAACGCTAATTCCACCTAAACGCAGCTTTTCAGCACTTCTGTGGATCCCTAGTGATATCTACATTGCTTACTGTACTTATTTCCTTGTTTCACTTGAAAGAAAGTTACTGTTTGTCGTTTTTGCATTTAAGTTACCTGTAACACATTGCATTTACGTTACCTGGCACTTGCTCACTAAAGCAATTATATAAGTCAGCACTAAAAAATGAAAAGCACTACACTCTCACAAACTCCCCTTGAGTACCTTGTTCCCCATTGGCCCTTTTTTTCAATTATAAAGGAATTCCCAGTACTATTCTAGCATGTCCAAAGGTCAGTTGTCAATCTCCTCTCTGGTCCAGCTGGTGAATCTGGGAATCTTGAGGCAATGTTACAACTGCCTCATGTACACAGACAACCCTCTCCTCCACCCAACAAATTCCTACACATGTGAGAGATGCAACCATATAGCCAAACTGGAGGCTAAGCTCTCAACTCTGTACTGGCATAACCAGTCAGGAGGAGAAGGAAACAACACTCACTACAATTCCAGTCTCACATAGACCTACCACGACAGCAAACCAAACACATAAACACACAAAAACATACTCTGAGGCTCTAAATAAAAATCTGCCTAAGCAGCAGAGACCTCCAAAGCAGACACCCAAGCAACCGCTACCACAAAACAAAACATGCAATACATAGCTCACAAAGCCAGTGTGCCGAACAGTCACAGCCCTTAAGGCTAAACAACACACCTGATACACTTGTAATAAGTGACTCTATCGTCAGGCACACTGACGTCCCGCTCACCAGGCTGAACAAGGAGAAGGTCACGGTGATTTGCCTGTTGGGTGCTAGGATCCGCCACATAACAAAAGCATTCAGGTCACTCCAAGGCAAGTACAAATATGACTCAGTCATTGTCCATGCTGGTGTGAATGGCCTGAGACATACCTCCCTGGACTACATGAAAAGAGACATAGAGGAGCTCTCTGAGCATGTAGCCCAGGCCGGTATGACCCTGACCTTGAGTAGCATCTTACCCTCACCAAGAATGATGCCACAATATGAAGACAAGATGATCAATTTAAACAATTGGCTTAAGTATTGGTGTCATTCAAATGGGATCCAATGCCTGTCAGCCTGGGATGACATGCTCGACAAGCCACGATGCTTTGCTAGGGACGGCTTGCATCTGTCACCCTTCGGCTTACGGATATTGGCAAATGCTCTTGCTACCCCCATAGTGCCTTTTTATAGGCAAGGCTCAAAAGACAAACCCACGTCCATAGGTATCACAAGGGATAAGAAACTAAGAGTAATGCTACTCAACGCCAGAAATCTAAACCTCAAGATGCACGCACTCAAAACTCTCCTTAGCATGGAGAACATTGATATCTGTGCAGTAACAGAAACCTGTTTCAAGGCTCCCGAGAGCACCCCAGCACTACCAGGTTATACCTCATATCATGCTTTTCGGCCCCAAAACTTGGACCGAACCACAAAAGGAGGGGGGGTATCAATATTCATCAAAGATAGCCACACGTCCAGGTTGGTGGCACAGCACGAAGCATCAGAGACTATCCATGTGCAACTAACAGTGGGTAAAACTGCCTTCCAGTTTATAGCCTGCTACAGACCACCCTCCCAAACCCAGGAACCCCACTCAGCCTTCCTGAGAACACTGGGAAATATGAAGGTCTCTCCAAACACCATTATATTGGGTGACTTCAACTACCCAAACATAGACTGGGAGCATTAATCTAGCTCCAAAACCCTAGCCCAAAGGTTCCTAGAATTTATAAACTCAAATGCTATGGAACAACTTGTTACCACTCCCACAAGAGGGGAACACATACTGGACCTGATCATCACCAACATGGGGACTCTATGCACCAGACCAAAGGTGTATCCCTCACTGGTAAGATCAGACCATAAACTAATCTCACTGGATATTCACATCCCGACCCCACCCTCTGCCCAGAAAACCACAGTGAAAAACTTCTCTAAAGCAAATTTCACACTCCTCAAAACCGAGATGGAATCCTTCAAAGTCCCCGGGCCTGTGGAAAATACGGCCCAGACTTCAGAATCCTTTATAAACTAATTCTATGAACACCTTCAGGAATGCATGGATCATGCAATCCCAAATAAAACCAAGACCCAATCCTTCAAAGGAAGACGTCCTGTCTGGTGGACCACAGCCATAAAAAAACTATACAATAGAAGGAGGAAGCTACTACATGATAGAGCAAAATCCCAAAAAGGGAAGGCATCTCTGATCAGTATTAGCAAAAAACTACGGGCACTCATAAAATCGTCTAAGGCCAGCTTTGAGAGAAAAATTGCACAGGACACTAAGGATAATCACAAGGCTTTCTTTAGTTTTGTTAGGAACCTGAGTGGGAATTCCCAGATATGCTCAGAATTTGTCCAACATGACAAAAAATACAGCAAACCCACAGACATTGCCAACATTCTAGCTGACAGGTTCAGCACAAACTTCTCCTCTCCCCCACCAAAAGGGCAAATATCTATCCCAGCAGAGTGCTGCCCCCCTGACATCTCAGATACTCAGGTAAGAGCTGCCCTCTCCAAAGAAAAAAACACAGCATCAGTGGGACCAGACGGTGTCCCGGGCTGCGTCCTACATGAACTCCAAGAAGAGCTAAACCCAAACTTAAAACTACTGTTCAATCTCAGCCTTACAACAGGATATGTACCCAAAGAGTGGCGTACAGCAGCAGTGGTCCCTCTCCACAAAGGTGGTGCCTCAACGGATCCTGGAAACTATCGCCCCATAAGCCTGACTAGCTTGGTCTGCAAAGCTATGGAAAGGATCATCATGGACTTCATAAATAAAGATATTGGGGACCTACAGACACTGGATCCTACCTAGTTCGACTTTGTTAAGGGCAGGTCCTGCCTCCTAAACCTGGCCAATTTCTTTGAAACAGTCACCAAGGCCATTGACGAAGGGAAGGTGGTCCACAGAGCCTACCTGGACCTCGCAAAAGCCTTCGAGCATTATAGATAAGCTCACCAGCTTAAATATAACCCCCTATGTCACTAGATGGGTTCCAAACTGGCTCAAGGACAGAACCCACATGGTTAGAATTGCTGGAGCCATGTCAGACTCCAAACCAGTTACAAGTGGCGTCCCACAAGGCTCAGTCCTGGGACCTCTCTTGTTTGGTATATATTTCTCAGAGGTACAGGCCAACATGGAAGGACTGTGGCTGACCAAGTTCGCAGATGACTGCAAACTGGGCCTATGTGGAAATTTCTCCAGCCGACACAAGCATCCTCCAAAAGGGCCTCATAGAAACAAACAACTGGTGCCAGAGCCATGGCCTCAAGCTAAACGCCAAAAAGTGTATAGTCATCCTCTTTGGCAAAAACAAAGTGCCCACAAATTACCACATAGGTGGTAATCCATTAAGTACAGAAGAAGTAATTAGGGACCTGGGGACCCAAGTTGATAGCAATCTCTCATTTGACAACCACATGGCCAAAGTGGTTAGAAAAACATTTTATATAGCCCACCTTATCATGAAGGGATTCACATCTAGATCAAGGGAGGTCATTGTGCCTCTTTACTCATCCCTCATCAGGCCCATAATTGAGTACAATGCCCCTTTTGGGATGTACCTTACCAGACACCTGCAGCAACTGGATAGACCCCAAAAGTACCTCATCAAGAGGATCAAAGGGCTCAAACAGATGCCATATGCTGACCGGTTAAAGAAACTCCAGCTTTACTCAGTGGCATACCACCTGCTCAGAGGCGATCTGTGCCTGACGTATAAAGCCATGTCCAACCCGGAATTAATGGACATGCTGCACCTCAGAATATCCAAATCCCATTGAGCTACGCACTCGAAAGACTTGATTCTCAGCACTGAAATAAATAGTACATGCTGGAGGCACAGATTCATAACCCAGAGGCTCCCTTCACTCTGGAATAAAATCCCAGTCCAGGTTAGGCAGAGTCCCTCATTGACTCTCTTCAAGAGGAATCTTGATGAGTGGATGGGAGATCATAGGTTTACCCCGGGTATAAATTCTGTGTCACTGTTAGACAGATGCACAGTATACTAACCTCGAAAAAGGGTATAGCAAAATTAATTTAAAATGGGTGGCGAAAGCCAAACGCGCTCTGGCTAGGCTTATGAATGCCCTAGTATGAACCTATGAACCTATGAACTCAACAGGGATTATGCTGTGCCTGCAGGGTTTCCATGAAATACTTTGCATAGACTTATTGACATTTCTTCATACAGGCTAACCACTGCAATACTATCATGGTTTGTTGGTTCAGTACTATGACTACAGTGCATAGTATCCTGGGTTCGAGGCCCATCGTCGGTTATATTTTCATACTGAGCAGACCAGACTGCTTAGGGGCCAGTGGAGCAAATATGAGCATGTTGGCTTTTGTTCAACTATGCCCTACCTAGAGCCAGCTTGTCCAACATTTCTCAATATTAACCATCATTGCTGGACATTGGCTAATATTACTCTACATTGACCACATTTGTTGTAGTTGGCGTGTGCTATTTTGTTTGCATATACTTCATGATGGTAAATGCTGTTTAGCACTGCTTTATATTGCTTAACACATGGCAATCATGCCTCAGGTGTTGATGCAGGGCTGCCTATGTCGGATGCACATACTACACTCCCTATACATGTTTGAAAGCAGGTAGTGTCAACGTAGGCATCCCTTTTACTATATGTGCGGGTCAGAGAGAGGTATCATTTCCAGAGTTCCTACTGAGCCAGTGTATGTGCTATGCGTTGCCTCTTTGCCAAGGCCAAAGCATACTGGGCATGCCTCCTTCTGCCTACTGAGGCAGGCTCAGGTTGTTCATCCTCCAAGTCACTCTGCTCTGCCTGTGATGGCCTTGGCAATGGTGGGGGGCTGTTTGACCCAGGCCTATGCTGGTCATGCTGCAGCTGTTTTCACAGGATCATATTATGTAGCATAGCACATACCATGACAATTTCGGTACATGTAGTTGGTGAGTACTGCAAGGCTCCACCAGATGTGTCCAGGCACCGGAACCGTGACTTGAGCAGCCCAAACACATGCTCGATTACATTTCGTGTTTGTGCGTGTGCCTCATTATGGCATTCCTGTTCAGGTGTGTGTGAGTTTCTGATGGGTGTCATCAGCCATGGCTCCAGTGCATAGCCAGCATTCCCCCACTAGGTGACCATGTGAGATGTCCCCATTGGCAAATGTCTGGTACAGCTGCGTCAGATGCCAGATATGAGAATCATGGTAGCTTTCAGGACAGCCAGCACACACATTCAGTATTATGCCCTGGGCATCACACATGACCTGGCAGTTGAAGGAGGGGAAGCCCTTGCGGTTAAAGTGGACCCTACCCCGCTCACTGGCTGGTGCTTTGATGCATATGTGCGTGCAGTCTATTGCACCCACTACCTCAGGGTATTCCGCTATTTGCTGGAAGAGATGCATATTGCTAGCCAATACCTCACAGGAACTGGGATAAGATACATGAGCACCTACATGTGCTGACATGGCATCCAGGAACTAGTGCAGTACCCTGGATGCTGATGCCTGTGATATCCCCATCATATCACCAGTTGGTCTCTGGAAGGTACCTGTTGTTAATATTCTTAGGCCAACACATACCTTAGTTTCCACTGGGATGGGTTCCCCTCTGTTGGTTCTGTGTGTGAGGCATGGTCAGCACAGCTCAGCAATTTGCTGCAAGAGATCTCTGTCCACTCTATAGCGCTCCACTATCTCCAGCTCATGTAGCCCCTGGTAGGTAACCCTGGGCCTGTACACTCTTCTCCGTCTCCTCACTGTGGGTTGTCCAGCAGCATTTGCATTATCACCACCCTCAGCATGTTGCATATGTTGCCTTATAACAGCAATGGCAGTCCCTAACATTTTTTTGTCTCAGTGAAGCTTTTTCAGTTTTCACTTCTATTAGCTTACTGCAGTGTTGCAGTGTCTCTTAAGAGAAACATAATGGACTGTTGTTTGCAGAGTTTTAAGTGCTGGGCTGGGCTAGTGTTCTGCCTGGGTAATTGCCTTTCTGATTGTTTTCAACTGCTAGCTCTGCTAGTACTCCCTGGTAACTTCCACTATTTGGTTTGCTTCCTTTTTCCTTTCTGTTTCCTCGGGTGCCATGCACACAAGTGCAAACACGCACGCACACATGCTTACACAGACTAAAACTTGCTTATTCTTGTTAAAATGCATGCACACTGGCACAAACACACTTACAAATGTTTACACAGCCTTACATATGCTTACTCAAGCCTACACACGTGCACACACGGTTACACGCATGCACACTGTCTTACTCGGATTTACTGTCGCGCACACGCATGCATGCACGCTCAGCAAGAAACTTTGGTGTTATCCATGGCATACACCTTTGATTTCTTGACTTTACCTGGCCTACCTGTTGACACACCTCTTTCACTGTTATGTGAATGTAAGCTAACACATGACACTCTGCTCCAATGAGCTTCTCTTCTTTCATACATACCCCCCTCATGATGTCACCTATCTTCTATTCTGTTACTCCCCTTATCCTACTCCTACACTCCACTGACTGTGCTCATTTGCTATGTAAACTTGCGATTCACTATCCTAACTCTCATTTGCATAGGATTGCCTACTAATGCTTAGTTACATCTCTTAGACTGAGCTTCCCCCCTTAGCAACCTCTACTCGGTGGCCATGTTGTCTTCAGCCTGCCATTCCCTTGCATTGTAAATTCTTTTTAGCTATAAAATCCACATTTGTGGATCTTAATTATTAATTTCCTGCTTTTTAGGGCACAGCGCTGCGCTATGGTTAAACCCCAGAGATCAGGATAAAAAAAAAAAGTTATTTTATTTTTAATTTGCATGCCTTCCCATTGCCAATGGCCATATGTTTGGCCATTGGCATGCTTCCTTCTGTACATTCATGCTTTATTTCCAGCTGACACGGCTCCATTTTGCTATTTGCAGAACCATACTCAGTTATCAACTGAGTACGTTTCTGCAAGTAACACTACTCCTACTCAGAGAGGTTCAGGTTTCCTGGATTGCAAATTTACCTAATTTGCATAGCTTTCGCCTGCAATTGAGGTAATTTGCATATCCCAGCCCTGTCTGTGTAGGACTAGTTTAGAGATCTCAGTTGCACGCCCCTACCGGCTGTTCCTGGATCATTCGGTGGACATGTTGGCTGCATGGAGTCTTACTCTACTCTAAGACTCTGTGCAAGCCTTTGTGAATCTGGCCCATGGCTTATCACTGGTATCCTGACTTTGAGTAGAGGCGCCCTACATTCTAGTGAGCAGTGCTTTTACATATTTATAGATTTACAAAGCAGGGTCTAAAATGAACTATGATCACCCTGACAATTCCCACCCTGCATAGGGCACCTCCTGCTTCCAAAATGGGTAATCACATCAGGACTAGAATTAATGTGAAGGTACCTATATGGTAATCAAGACTCACCTTAGGTAAGTATTAATCGAATAGCATTTAGAGCATCTTAGAGAGTTCTTGGGGCAGTTAGAATACTCTTAAGCCTCTCCTCCCTTGACCAAAAACAGATATTTCCCTTCCCTTTCTTTCCTTTGTTTTAAATCAGTACTAATAAAAGAAATTCAGCAAACATAGGTAAACAGAAATAACATTCAATAGTCCGTTTTGTACTTGACTCACAATCCATTAAACAAGTCAGTGACTAACATCACTTTAGTAAACATCATAAAGACAAATTAGAAATAATTTCCTAGCTCTTTAAATTTTCTGATAAAGCAAAACGTTAACAATAAGCTATTTTAACTAAAAGTGTAAAGCATTTCAATTTTTCCTTGCAGGTATACATTTCTACTTATATTGCAGTTTCAGTAGCTGTCTTTGAAATCTGTACAATGCTTCACTTCTTCAAATCATTCCTTATAAAATTCAGGTTTTGTTTTGTCAAAACAGCAACAATATTTCAAGGGGACAATTAATATTTAGACTGATGTTTCAAATAAATAATTTGTCAGTTGCCAATTGAGTTAGTTTAGAATGTATGGTTGGTGCAAATATAGCATATTGCAAAAATAATATGTATTTTTTCGTGTGCTCTACAGACTGTCATGTGCAAGTGACATATATAATGTAGCATATATAGAGCAGATAGCTTATGGATTCAGGTTTTAAAGTAAGTTATGCTTATTAATCAGGCAGTTTCATTTAAGTTCACAAGTAATATGGAGACATTCCAGTTGAGTTTGCAGGAATGTGTTGTCCTATGTGAGTAATTGAGTCCACTTTTCCTCATAAACATATCTCACAATTCATTAAACAAGGCAGAGTCTAACATCTGTCTAATAATCATTATAAAGACAAAGAATAGTAATTTCCTAGCTCTTCAAACTTTCTGATATCACAACATGTTGACAGTAAGCTATTTTAACTGGAAGACTAAAACATTTCAATACTTCCTTGTGAATATACATTTTTACTTTTACTGTAGTGTCAAGAACTTTCTTTGAAATCTATGCATTAGTTCACTTCTTTCAAGTCATTCATTTTACAGTTCAGATTATATTTTGTCAAAATGCTAGCATTTCAAGGGCACATATAATATTTAAACTGACATTTTAAATGAATAGATATCAGTTACCAAGTGAGTTTGGACAGAGTGTGAGGTAACTGCAAAGATAACATGTTGCAAAAAAGTAATATGTATCTTTTCATGTGCTCTACAGACTGTCAATTTCAAGTAACATATAAAATTTTACTTTTACAGTGCAGACAGCTTGTGGAATCAGCATGTTAAATTGAGTAATACTTTTTAATCAAGCAGCTACATTTAAGTGCACATGTAGCTTGGGAACAGTTCAGTTGTGTTTCCAGGAATATGTAATCCTATGAGGATAAATCATAAAATATTTACAAATAGTCCTATTATGTATTTATTTTACCTTGCTTAGGTTGTTTTTCATTTTAATAACTAAACAATATTACTTTTTCTTATTATTTGTTATCTGTGAGGCTAAATGCACTTCACAGGTTCACAGTGTCCTTAGAAACTGCAGCAACTGTTTGCTGTTACTATGGCAATGCAAATAGAATGTGAAGAAAACTTCACATCTGATGTTGTAAATCTTTGTTTATTCATTACAGATAGGACCTCGGTTCCATCCTCAGAACCAATACAGCCGTTTCCCAGCTCACACAAGCCAAAAACTCTCAGATAAGAACCTACCCACAATGCCCCTCTTCTAGTTACTCCAGATTCCCTTTGCCACATTCCTAGTCAGACGTGTTAGCCATCTCTCTCAAAGCTAAGTAGAAAATTGTTAATTTTTTGACAGTGTTTCTTCAGAATTACTACATTTTTAGTCAAGTTAGCGTTTTCTCACTGTCGCCTAAGCTTATTTCCTACCCTTTTCCTTGGTAATTTAATTTTTTACCTTTTTTTGGTACTGTCCCTCTCTCTTGTCTTTGACAGGCCTTCCCTTTTTACTAGTGGTATTCTTTAAAATAACATCACTGGTATTTTCTCCCTTATTTTTTCTATAGGATATCATTGTTACCTTACCATGTCAGACAAAGCTAAGTTGGGATTTAAAAATTGTGACAAGTGTGGACATAAGATGCCTAACTCAGATACACATGTCTGCTGTGTCTACTGTTTGGGCATGGATCATATTAAAGCTGACTGTGACATTTTGCTAGTTTTAATAATCAAACACTAACAGAACATAAGAATAAACTTATTTTAAAAGGTTTACTCAAGACACTTTTCTTGGAGTCTCTATCTGGGTCGGAGGTCTCACCACCTTCTAAGACCAAAAAACATATGGTAAAACGAAGTCACTCGGTTCCTGCATCTCTGTCAGTTATGGCACTGAGTTGGCTCCATGTTTCACTTGCACCCTCAGCACAGACCTCTTCAGCACCAGGCTCTGTGTCCTCTTCCTCGGTGCCAACCATGATATTCACTCCTATTTTGGTTCCAACCACAGAACCACTGACTTTGGTGCCATCCTTGGTTCCCACATCAGCTCTGACTGTACATGCCTCGGCACCATCCCTGACCATGGTGCCGACAGTTTCTTCATCTCCATGAGCTCCAATGACTGTACATGCCTTGGCACCATCCCTGGCCATGGTTCTGACACTTTATTTGGCTCCATCGGCTCCAAAACTCGAATACCTGCCAAGGACAAAATATTCTCCAACTTACGACCCTTTTTGGGGCAGAGGTTTAGCCCCTTTTTAGAAAGACCTGATTCCCCTTCAGCAGCTTCCTTTAGATCCACTAGGATTTTTTCTGAACTAGACCTAGTGCAGGTTGTGGACCAGCTTCTGGCAGCTAGGGGATTGCCCATTCCAGCTAGACCTTCTACCCCTCCTGGCTTGGAATATTTTACCACATCTTCCCCTGTTTATCCTCCTGCAGCATCGACCCTGATCTCGGTACCGATGTCTGCTTTGGTGCATACTGTCTCGGCTCCAACAGCAGTGTTCCCCCTGTCGGCACTGGCCACCCTTGCTACATTGGCTCCGATGGAGCTGATGCTTTCTTGGAGCAGTGCTTGGACTGACCATACCTTGGTACCTAGTCCAGTGCCTATTTTCTCACTGGCACCATCTACGTCCATGGTTCCAATGGCTTCCAGTTCTCTCAGTACCACTCAACTGGAGATAGGGTCTTTGGTGTGGGGTGTGACCCCGGTCCTGAGGTTGCCCCTCCTGGTTCCAGGCTCCCATCACTCCTCGAGTGGGCCTGCTGTACAGGTGATGGAAAGGGTCCTTCATTCTGAAGGCTCACAGTCAGCACCAATGATATCAGTATCAGAAACCTCCCCTAGCATGCATCTCTCCCAACCCGCTATGTCAGGTCCCCGGGCACAGGAGTCACAAGAACCCCCTTTGAAGGGAACCCCTTCTCTGGAGTCCTCCTTAGAAGATCCCACTGGAGAGCCACCTTGGAAAAAATGGTGCAAGAGGAAGCACCTTAATTCCCCGAAGGAATATATCACAGAAGACACTGATTGTGATAAGTGGGAAGGGTCCCCACATTCTCCCCCAGATGGCATTTCTTTCAGAGACATTCTCAAAATCCTCAAACAGCAGGGGGAATGGAAGTCCTCTAACCCTTCTTCTTAGGAATCAGTGTTCCCGCAGGCTTTCTGTGCCCAGCCATCTACTTCCTGGGTGACCCCACCAGCAGATGACCTTGCTAAACTAATCGTGCAGCATGCCTGGAAGGCTCTGGACAACATAGAACCTGTCACCCGGAGGCCAGACAAAATTTTATCTACACCTGCAGACCAGCCTCATTGGTCTAAGCAGATGACAGTTGATTCTATGGTCATGGCGGTGACCACCAAAAGGGAACTGGCAGAAGATAGTTCCACTGTCCATCCTCCAAATAGGGAGTCTCAGACCATGGACAGACTAGTGAAGTGGACCTATGCTTCAGCAACCTTCACCATTTGGTCGCTGAACTATCTGGCACACTTTACTCACCTCCAAAGAGACCTAATTTCCAAGATGTCTTCCTCTTTGGTGGGAGTACTGCCTGATGAGGTACATGACACTGTTGCCTTGCAGCTAGCTACCCTTGAGTCCATCTCAAGCTCCATGATGCATTTGATATCTCACACCACCAAGGGGGCAGCTCAAGCTGCCACATCTGGTGTTGTCATGAGATATAATGCTTGGATGTGGTTGTGTGAGTTCACAGAGACCTTTAAATTTTCCTTCATCAATGCACCTGTCGATGAATCTGGACTTTTTGGACCCAAGATACGAGACACACTTGCACGTAGTGAGAAAGATGGAAAGACCTTGTCTGCTGTGGGCATATGCTTTTCCAACCCCCCAGAGGTCCTATTCCATGAACCAGAAGGGAGGAAAGATGTGGTTCAAAAAATCCCAAGGATCCTTTTGTGACACTCATGGTGAATGATCCCCCTGGGGCAGAGGGGGCAACTCTTATGAAAGATGCCCCTTTTGCGGTAGAAAGGGTCCATGTAACCAGGGTGCCAGAGATTCTTTCTCCAGCAGACCCTACCAGTGCTCCTGAGCAGTGGCCTGATTGCTTTCCTCTAGATGTCAGGGGCCGTATTTCTCTGCATTTACCAGCCTGGCATCTTATTACTACCAGTGCTTGGGTGCACAGAATAATATCCAGAGGCTACCAAATGCCATTTGATTTAACTCCCAGACCCATCAAATGATTCCATGATGTACCACCCAATCAGAGGAAATTAGCAGCCTTAGAAATAGAAAAGCTGCTAAGAAAAAGAGTCATCCAACCAGTCCCACCAGACCAGACAGGATCCGGGTTTTACTTGAGGTTCTTTTTAGTGCCAAAAATGACAGGGGACTGAAGACCAATCCTGGATCTCACCCTACTGAACAAATGTATTAAACCTCAGAAATTCTGGATGGTCACAGCACAGTCCATTCTTCTATTCCTAGGGAGGGACAATTGGATGTGCTCTATAGACCTCAAGTATGCATACTACCACATAAAGATGGATCACCACTCCCGGAGGTTTCTCCGCTTCTGGCTGGGAGCCAATCACTACCAGTTCAGGGCACTGACATTCGATCTCTCGACAGCCCCCAGAGTGATTCACCAAATGTATGGCAGTTGTGGTAGCTCATCCTTGACTACAAGGATTTCAGGTGTTTCCCTATCTAGACGACTGGCTCCTTACCACTCCAACCAGGAATCTCCTAGTCAGCAGCTTCTCTAACACTCAAGGTCTCACTCTCCACTTGGGGATTACAATCAAAAAAGACAAATCTCAGATGTCCCCAACAAAGACACTGAAATTTATTAGAGCAGTCTTCAACACAACATCCTGTCAAGCTTCTCTCCCCCCTCACAGGCTTTTGAAAATAAGGCACAAAATCCAAGACCTTCTTCCTCACACATATGTACCAGCAATTCTTGTACAGCATCTCTTGGGCTCCATGGCAGCTGCCATTATGTTAGTACCACTGGCGAGACTGCACATGAGAATCCTGCAGTCGCTCCTTTCCACACAATGGTCATTGTTACCCCACCCACTCAACCACATGATACGTCTTACAACTGATTGTGATGAAGAAATGCTATGATGGATGAAGCCACAAACAAATCTTTGGTGTCGATCGTTCTGTCTTCCCCAACCCATGGCCATGGTGACCACGGATACTTCACTGTTAGGGTGGGGGGGGCATTTCCAGGAAAAGACTGTCCAAGGCACCTGGACCCCCATTGAGGCCAACTTGCACATAAATGTCCAGAAACTAAGGGCAGTTCTTTTAGTGTTGCAAACATTCCATGCATCCCTACCCTCAGGGACCATTGCAATCCAGTCAGACAACATGTCAGTAATCTGGTATATCAACAAGCAAGGCAGAACCAGATCTTAACCCTGTGTCAGTAAGCCATGAGGATTTGACACTGGGTGATAGCTTCCAATCACTTTCCTATAGCAACGCACATTGCCTCAAGTTCCAACCTTATTGCGGACAATCTGAGCAGGAACATCCTGATGCCTCACGAGTGATCCCTCAACCCTGTAATAGCAGATCGGATCTTCCAACATTGGGACAAGCCTTGCTGCGACCTATTTGCTTCCACTCTAAACTGCAAATGCAAAAGCTAGTTTGCCTTGATCCCCCCTCAAGGGGAAACCACCGAGGGACACTCTAATGCACGATTGGCCCCTGGGTCTTCTGTATGCCTTTCCCCCATTTCCCCTAATTCCAAAATTTCTCCAGAAAGCTCAGAGGTTGAAAAGTGAAGTGATCCTCATTGCTCCCTACTGGCCACGTCAAGTCTGCTTCCCATTTCTATGCCCTCATCTGATTCACAGCCCGTGGATCCTGGATCATTCCCAGGACCTGTTATCTCATCCACAGAGACTGATTCATCTGAACCTGCACAGTCTCATGCTCACAGCTTGCTTCCTCCACTTCCAATGATTGCCAGGTTGCCTGACATCCCATCTCCTGTTCGTGAAATTCTTCTGACCTCACACAAACCTTCAACTAGAAAGGTTTATTCTAGTAAATGGACTAGGTTCTCTATTTGTGCCAAAGACCAGAACTTAGACCCTTTCTCATGCAGGAGCCTCAGCTTCAATGTTCACTGTACATTTAGCAGCTATCACCAATTTCCATAATGGTCTTGATAATTCTTCAGTTATGTCACACTGCCTATGCAAGACCTTTTTGAAGGGAATATTACATGTTAATCCTCCGGTCAACCCTCCCTTAGAACCCTGGGACTTGACTCTGGTGCTTCAGTCTCTCACAGGTTCTCCCTTCGAGCCTTTTGATTCTTGTGATTTGAAACTTTTGTCATGGAAAACCATACTTTTAGTAGCACTCACCTTGGCCAGAAGAGTATATGAGCCACAGGCCTTGAGTGTCAAGAGTCCTTACTTGATCTTCCACATGGATAGGGTCTCCCTTTGTACTGACCCTTCTTTCTTGCCGAAGGTCATTTCTGGCTTTTCCATTAACCAAGCTATTGACCTGCTGGTTTTCTTCCCAAGGCATTCTAATAGAGGGGAGTACCTTTTGCACAACCTTGATGTGCACCAGCAGCTTTATTGTTATTTGGACAGGACTAAATCTTTCAGGAAAACAGACCAATTGTTTGTGGCCTTTGCAGAACCCAGATTGGGTAAACCTGTTTCCAAAGTCACTTTATCCTCTTGGCTTAGAAACATCATTACCTTTATCTACCAACAGAATAAGCTATCCTTACCTTTTAGAATAAAGGCTCATTCTACCAGATCTATGCCTACTTCTGTAGATTTTCATTCCAGAGACTCTATTGATGATATATGTGCAGTAGCCACTTGGGTAAGACCTTATCCCTTTATATCTCATTACAAATTGGATTTGGCCTCCAGGGGATGAGAATCTTTTGGCTCTATGGTGTTCAGGAATATCCTTCCTTAGGGCCACCCTGGACTCAAGTAGCTGGGGACTGGGTCCTATCTGTAATGAATAAACAAAGATTTACAACATCAGATGAAGAAGTTATGTCTTACCATAATGTTCCATCTGTGTTGTAGATCTTTATTCATTCATTACTTCCTGCCCTCTTTCCCCCTGCCTGGACTCCTGGTGGATTTTAGGAACTCCTGGTTTGGGTTTTTGCTCAGACAGAGCTTCCTACTATTTTTTTCTATTACTACATCTTTTATCTAGGATGGGCAAACTCGATCTGGAGTAAATAGGAGAGGGGCATTGTGGGTAGGTTCTTAGCTGAAATGGCCATATTGGTTCCGAGGATGGAACTGAGGTCCTATCTGTAATGAATTAATAAAGATCTACAACACAGATGGAATGTTATGGTAAGACATAACTTATTTTTCTCTTAACCAACAGTACATTTTTCCCTCCTTTTTTTTTTTATGTATTTGTTAATACTAAAAAGAAATAATTCAAAGGACATATGTACATGAATGGAACATTTCAGAGTTAATCACAGACATGTCCCCAATTCCAATAAGGATAACAAAGACTATCATTAATCTAATTCTGACTATCATTAATCTAATAAATATTGTAATAACAATTAATTAAGTTCACTACTCCAATTAGTCTACCTTAAAACTAGATTATTTCAGACTATTATTTATTTATGTATAGATAGTAAGTTATTAAATATATGCATACTATATTAGTATAGTAAATAGGAGAGAATTTAGAAAGGGAGAAAAAATGCAGTTAAAATAAATAATGAGAAAAGAGATAAGAGAGAGAAAGAAAAGAGAAAATTAAGAGAAAATACACATATATTATGTATGTTGATTTACAGTCTAAATATTTTATGTGCTATATAACCTTCCTTCTGTGAAAGAAAAGTGCCCTGTTTTACAAACCTGAGGTAATGTGAAAACTCTCATGTGTCATCTATTTTCAAAAAATATAGATAAAGATTCCAGTAGTTAGTTACCTTTGTTTTAAAATTCCAAGCAGTAAAATTGGTCCTATTAAGTAATGTTAAAACAATTCATGTCATAGTAGATGCTTTGAGAGATTTGATTGTAACAGTATCAGTCTTTTGCTTGTTCTTTCTGACGTCTGTCCAGACGGTTTACCTTTGAAAACTTGAAATGCGCATTGTCGAAAGACAATTGTGCAGAAGTATGTTTTCAAGTTTTCAGAAACCTGAATAGAAATGCAGCGAATGTGCAATGAGTGAATGCACATTGACATTAACTCATTGCAGATTTGGCATTTTGGGTGCGGAGTGCACTTTAGTGGGGATTGGAAAGTAGACCCTTCCCAACTGTAGTGCGACCTCAGAGTTACAATAATAACGTAGGGGGGTGTGGGGGGGTGCAGGGGCACTTGCCCCCCACATTACGATCTGTATTCATAATTGTAGTTTGAAAATCAGCAAATCTGGTTTTCGATTTGCTGATTTTCGAACATTGGTGCAGTTCGGAATGATGGTTTTCGTCATTCCGGTTCACACAAAGGACCATTCCGATAGCTGATTTTCAACTAGTCAAAGGTAAACTGTACAGACATTTGTTTCTTTTGTTCTCTTGAGAGAAGGTGATATCCAATCCATATCTTCTGGCAAAGTAATCACATTATTAGTTTTAATAAATGAAGAGGCTTCCTCTAAGTCAATAGAAGTCCTCATCTCATTGGCATACAGTATTCTTATCTTAGCTGGATATGCAAGTTATGCCTTGATATTATTTTGTTTCAGAAACTTTATCATTGGCCACACTTTTTTTCCTTTGTTCCATTATTCTAGATGAATAGTTGTTACCAAATTTTATCAGACTCTGTTTATATTTTAGAGATGCCTTACTCCAAGTAGATCTTAAAATCAGTTCCTTGTCCAAGTATGAAAGAAATTTGATAATTATCAATCTAGGAGGAGAGTTTGAGTTAGTGGCAGGCTTCCCAAGAGCTCTGTGCACCCTTTCAATGCCAAAGGAACTTCCTTCTTTTAAATTTAAAAAGTCAGGGATCCAGCTTGATAAAAAGGAAATAATATCCTCACCTTCTGTGTTTTCGGGTAATCCAAAAATCCTGATATTATTTCTCCTCTCCCTATTTTCCAAGTCATCTACTTTATTAACCAACCAAGTGTTTTGTTTAAGAAGCAGTTCTTTCTTTGTTTCCTCTTCCTTAAGTCTGTTTTCTAAGTCATTTAGAGAAACCTATATTCCTGTTATCCTTGTCTGATGTTGTTGTAACATTTCCTTGAGGGTGTCAGCCTGTTTTTGACTGCTTGTTTTAAGATTTTCTAGGTTCTCTTTAAAATCATCCATCTTCAAAGACAACTCCTGCAGGGTAGATGTCATCTGTTGTAGTTCCTTCTTTAAGGCAGCATCCTGGAGAGAATTCCTTGAGTTGCTCATTTAAACAAGTGAATATATCTCCAAGCTTTTTGACAGGAAATTATTTGTAAAACTTCACCAAAGTTTCTAATTATGTAAATTAGTCTTTCATCTATAAGATTTTATACTTTGAAGAAAAAAAAGAATATTTTTCCTGACTTATTTAACTAGTTATATGGAGCTGTAAAATACTGCTGCTTTCAGTTAGCCATTCAGGCTCCACCTCCTGTAGACAAAGTTTTAATGTCTAAAGTGACCATTAGACAGTCATCTATTAATGATATTTTCAGAGAGGCATAAATAAAGACTCTACAGAACATGTTTGGTGTCACTTAAGACAGTAGCTGTGGAGTCTAAAATCGGTCTTAATTGTTTCTCAACAAAAATTGAGAGAGGTTCAGTGAGCCATCCCCAACCAGAAACAATAGGTCTCATTGGTGGTCTGATCTTTATGTATCTTGGGTAGCCCATGGAAAGTGAGCACAGTAGGAAACTCCACAGTAAAATACTTGAATAAATCTAGATAAATAATTCTACTATATAAATAATCCTCAACTGTAGAGTGAACAGACATAATCATAGTCTCTACTTTGTCCTTAGAAATCACAGAGTAAGTAGATGAAACAGACAACAGTTATTCCACTGCTTTCAGACAAAATAACCTATCCATAATTACTATTGCCCCACCTTTATAGGCAGGGTAAACAGAATTGTGTGGGTCATTTTGTATAACCTTTAAAGCATCAAATTCCATTTTAGTGAAATTATAAACTCTTGTTTTACTACACATATCAAACAGGGTGAGGCTGCCAGCCCAGCTATCTGGAATTTTGTAAATAATCATATGTCATTTGTGAATATTAATATGATTCATAGACTTGTCTTATAAATGTAAGATAACTATATGTTATGTTTATATTACACTACTGGTGCAGAAGTGTGTGTTGAACTGTATGTTCTGTACTGAGCTTCAAAAATGTACCCTACTGGGGAAGAACAGAGTTAACTTGCAAGCTCTAACAAAATAAGTGAATTGTTTTACAATTGCGTTTTCACTAAAGGATGCAGAATGTCTACAGCTAGAAGTCATTTCTATTGTCTGGAAATAGAAATAATTACAGGTTTCAAATGTAAAAGTGTTTAACTGTTTTACAAGTTCTAGGCAAACTTCTGAGAGATAAGTACTTTTGACAAAGAGTTGCTAAATTTTAACTTTCTGTTAGCCTGGGAACTGAAGGCAGACGTGAGAAAGAGTGATGTCATCCCAGCTAACCCAGCAGTAATGTGTATTTTTAATTTAAGAACTATTTCTCATAGAAAGTTTGTACATTTTGTATTTGTCTTTGGAGCTTGAAAAATCCTGTCATCAGCACTACATTTGCCTTGTTCTGTAAGTAAGTCATTTAGGGCATAGTATCTCTTAGATATAGACAGGAATACAGTAAAGATTAGTTTATATGTGTTCTGTATTCATTTGAAACTATCCAGCAATGTTGTTTTAAAGTATTTCCTGTGATTCTGAACTCTGTTGTCACTGTGTTGAGTAATTGAATATTGGCTTGTGCTTTTATTGTTGCTTTTATTAATTATTAAATATATTTAAAACCTTTTAATTGTGGCTGGTTTGTTTAGAGATATTTAAGGTCAGAGAGTACTTACATATGTATTTGGTGAAACTGTATAGGCCACTCCAATAGCCTTGTGGTTGGTCACACTTACCATTTGGATAAAAGTAACAGTACACAGTAGAACTGGTCACCCCTTGGGAAGGGCCTTATAGTAGCTGATAAGTAAGGGTGGGTGGTGGCAGTGATAACTACTTTATAATCTGGGCAGAAGGGGGGCATAGCTAGTAAACCAGTGGCAGCCTTCCCCATGAGTGTACGTGTATTTGTATATAAATGAAATCTCAAAATGTGTGTGTATATCAGCTACTTGGGCAGGGACACAAAGCACTGGCTGGACAGAGAGGGTGCTGGATGTTTAGGCTTGACCACTCGGCTGAGATCTTAACCCTACAGCTATGCCAGTGGGGAGTCTTACTGGGGAGTTTGAGAGAGAGGGAGAAACCAGCCTCAAACTGACTGTGATCTCTGTGTGCTCTTAAGGGAAATTGTACATTACTGAGTGTGTACTTGTCATCCTCCCAATGTGCATGTCCCTCTTGGTGCTAGTGTTGTAGATTGATTCTCCCTGATTACTGGGCCAATGCAGGGGTGTCACATATTATTTTATTTGGCAGTGGTAGGATATCCACATCAAATATTAATTGGTTGATTGAAGTGAGTTAGCCACATCACATATTAATTGGCTTGTAGTGGTGAGGATATTGAATTCCTGTAGTCTGTATACAGTGGTCACTGAAGGTGTTTTTGGTGCTCTAAAGCAACCATGCAGTGAAAATTCAGAGTTCATATCACAATTGTTTTATTTTGTTGTTAGATTAGTTAGTCAGGGAGAGCAGGCAAGCCTGTCAGCAGAGGAGTATGGCAAAGGACGAGGAGCCAGTTGCTGAGATGTGCCAGGCTAAATGACTGCTGCATGCCATCCTCTCTAAAGCAGACATGATTACAGCTTTACTCACAGCTGCATCAGAGAATAGCAACCAGGAGAACAATCAAGCTGGCAGTGGAGATGTACATTTGTCAGAAAATGGACAGCTCAGCCTTTCCAGAGATGACTTAAAAATCCATCTGGAGTTATAGAGACTTGGTTTGGAGGCCAAGCATTTGGAAATAGAAGCAGCAGAGAGACTGAGGCATCTAGAGACTGAGAAAAATGAGAAACTGCAATGTGTGAAGGCTGAGAAAAATGAGAAACTGCAATGCCTGGATGCTGTGGAAAAGGAGAGGTAGAGGCAACATGAAAAGGAGATGCTGACTCTTCGCTAGAGTCATGGACTTAATGGGGAAGGGGGTAACCAAACCCCAGAAGCAGAGAAAGGTCAGTAAATTTCTTCCACAATTTACAGAGGGGGATAATTTTGATAGTTTCATTCATATGTTTGAGAGGGTATGTAAACAGTATGATGTTGAACAAGGGCACTAGGTATAGTTCTTGTCCCCCATACTCCATGGTAAAGCTGTAACTGTAATGTCCAAACTGTCTGATACAAACTGTTTAAATTATGTTGTAAAGAACTGTTTGCTAGAATTTTTGAAGTTAACACCTGAAGCTTATAGGAAAAAGTTTTGTGAGCATAGACTCAAGGCAGATAAAAGTGTGTGTGAATATGTTACTGAACTAAGCACTTATTTTCATAGGTGGGTGATTGGATGTCAGGTTACCACTTTTGGAGGGCTTGCAGACCTTTTGGTGAGGGAACAAGCCCATAGAACTTTGCCTGAGGACATGAGAATCTGGTTAGCTGATAGACAATGCACTACTGTAGATGAGTTGGAGAAGAAGGGAGACCTATAGCTAGCAAGCATGGCATCCCTGCACAGGAAAGGGACATCCAGTGCTGCTTACGGGTCTAAAGGAACCTATGCTGGACAGCCCAGACTGCACCAATATAATCTGGCAGTAGCAGGGAAACTCACTAGTCCAGGTACATGTCCAGGGCCAAGGGTTTTAGATGCAACCAATGGGGCCATGTAGCATATAGATGTCCATGGAGGCAAGATGGGGAACAAAAGGTAAGAGACCAAATAAGTGGGAGGGACAAAATGTCAACAGTAAGTTTTCTCGAGACAGCAAGGGTATCAAACTACCACAAGAGGTTATATCCTATTTTAGTGAATGGGAAATAAGACATTGCTAAGAGAGACACAGCCTATGACTTAGCTATTGTAAAGCCTGCAATGGTTACATAGGACCACTACCTGATTGGGCAGTCTACTCCAATCAGAGCATTAGGATGGACCCCATTCCAGATATCTTTGGCTAGGGTTCACCTTGACTGGGAGGGTGGAAAAGGAAGCCAGCAAGTAGGTGTGTTTGAGGATATCCTTGCAGATGTCCTGATAGGGAATGATTTTGATAATGCAGTACAGTGTATGCATGCAGTTACATGCAGTCAGGCTTGGAAACAAGCATGTGTGTCTGGTAGCCTGGGGGAGACCCAGACAGACTGCACACTTGCAGCCAGGACTGGTGAGGTGGTTACTTCTGGGAGGGAGCTACCCTGTAGCAGTGAGACAGAAGGTAAGCCACAGCTACCTGTGGGTACTGATGTTCCCTTGGACAGAGTGACTGTAAGGGCAGAGGTGAATATTAGTATGCAGGCTGACAGTGAGGCACTGCTGTCAGAGGATACCAGACTTCCTGTAGAAGGGGAACTGGGAAGGGTTACAAAGAGAGAGTTGAGACAGGCTTAGCTCTCAGACCCTACATTACAAGACCTGAGGGAGGTAGCTAGTGAAGCACCTGATTCTCAAAGTAAGTGGGGAATCTGTATACTGGGACAAAGGGTTACTGTATAGAGAGTGGACCCCTGATGGAGGGATAGAGTGTGTGAGAATACAGCAGTTTATTCTGCCCATAGCTTAATATCTGGCACTTCTAGCCATAGCCCTTGATATTCCCTTTGCATGTCATACGGGCATAAAATGTACAAAGAGACGTATCATGCAGAACTTTTATTGGCCTGGGATTTCCAGGAATGTGACAAGGTACTACAGGACATATGAGCAGTGCCAAAAGGTAGGCAAGGCAGGAGAGATGGTGAAAGCTCTTTTGATACCTTTGCCTGTGATTGAGAAGCAATTTCATAGGGTAGCTATTGATATTGTGAGGCCTCTAAGTACCCCAAGTTCCACATGGAAAAAGTATATCTTAGTGGTAGTAGATTATGCTACCAGATACCCTGAGGCAGTTGCTCTGTCCTCCTTTGAGGCAGAAAAGTTGGCAAATGCTTTGTTAGAGATTTTCAGCTTTCCCAAATGAAACACTGACTGACAGAGGTGCCAAATTCATGTCTGACCTGCTGGCTTGTCTGTGGAAGTACTGTGGGGTGAAGCACCTAAAGACCACCCTCTTCCATCCCCAGAATAATGGTCTTGCTGAGAGGTTAAACTCTACCCTCAAGACCCTTCTATGGGCATTTGCAGACCAGTTCAAGAGAGAGTGGGACAAATATTTGCCTAATTTGTTGTTTGCTTACAGAGAGGTTCCCCAGGAACCAACAGGTTTTTCACCCTTTGAGTTGCTGTCTGGGCACAGAGTGTGAGAGAACCTCTAGATTTAATTTGAGATAAATGGGAAGGGGAGTGTGAATCTCACAAGTTGTCTGTTGTAGCATGCATCCCAAACCTCAAGACAAGGCTCAGAGAACTTATGGGCTTGGTCCAGGAAAAGCTGGCAGAAGCTCAACAGTAGAAAAAGGTCTGGTATGACAGGAATGCTTCAGCTAGTGAGTATGCTGTAGGGCAGCAGGTAATGGTTCTCATTCCTATCAAACACAACAAACTGCAGGCAGCTTGGGAGGGACCCTACAAGGTGGTAAGGAAGGTCAGTGATGTTAACTACATGGTAGAACAGCTAGGCAGGAGGCACTGGCACAAATTGTACCATGTCAACATGATGAAACCTTACCATGATAGGGAGGCTCATGTGCTGAGTATTTGCAGTACAAGACAAGAGAAGTCTGAAGGGGATATATGGCTGCAGGGAGCCAGCCAGCCAAATCACAAATTACTATGGTGGAGCCTAGGGTTGCAGGCATATGATGGGAAAATGCAGCATGGTAATGGGGTCAGGAATGCCAAGACAGCTGGAATCTCAAGACAGATAATGAGGTAAGGTATTCCCAGATAGGCTGAACCCCCTAAAGCAATGTTTCTCAAGTGTCACTTGAAAAACTGGCTTAAAGTTTTAAGGTGGGGTTGTGAGACTGCCAGCCTAGCTATCTGGAACTTTGTAAATAATCATATGTCATTTCTGAATATTAATATGATCCATAGACTTGTCTTACAATGCAAGAGAACTATATGTTATGGATATATTAAACTACTGGTGCAGGTGTGTGTTGAATTGTATTCTCTGTACTGAGCTTCAAAAATGTAACAACAGTTTATCCTACTAGAAAAGAACAGAGGTAACTTGCAAGCTCTATGAAAATAAGTGAATTGATTTGCGATTGTGTTTTGACTAAGGGAAACAGAATGAATACAGCTAGAAGTCATTTCTATTGTCTGGAAACAGAAATAATTACAGGTTTCAAATGTAAAAGTGTTTAACTGTTTTATGACTTCCAGTTCTAGGCAAACTTCTGAGAGATATGCATTTTTGGCACAGAGGTGCTAAATTTTAAGTTTCTTTAGCCTGGGAATTGAAGGCAGAGGTGAAAAAAATGATATCATCCTAGCTAACCCAGCAGTAATGTGTATTATTAATTTAAGAACTATCTCTCAGAGAATGTCTGTGCATTTTGCATTTGTCTTTGGACCTGAAAACATCCTCTCATCAGCACTATATTTGCCTTGCTCTGTAAGTAAGTCATTTAGGGCATATTATCTCTTAGATATTGATAGGAATACAGTAAAAATCAGTTTAGATGTTTTCTGTATTTATTTAAGACTGTCTTGCAATGTTGTTTTAAAGCATTTCCTATGATTCTGAACTCTGTTGTCACTGTGTTGAGCTATTGCGTATTGTCTTGTGCTTTTATTATTTAGTATTAAACATACGTAAACCTTTTAATTGTGGCTGGTTTGTTTAGAGATTGTTAAGCTCTTAAAGTACTTGCATATGTATTTGGTGACAATGTATAGGCCATTCAAATAGCCTTGCTGTTGTTCACACTTACCATTTGGATAACCGTGACATTACACAGTAGAATTGGTCATCCTTTGGGAAGGGCCTTATAGTAGCTGATAATTAAGGGTGGTTGATGGAAGTGATAACTACTTTATAATCTGGGCAGAAGGGGGTAAAGCTAGTAAACGTGTGGCAGCCTACCCCAGTAGTGTCTGTGTGTTTATATATAAATCAAACCTCAAAGTGTGTGTGTGTGTGTCAGCTACTTGGGCAGGGACATGAAGCACTGGTTGAACAGAGAGAGTGCTGGAGGTTTTGGCTTGACCACTTGGCTGAGATCTTAACCATATAGCTGTGCCAGTAGATTTTCTTACTGGGGATCTGGAGAGAGAGGTTGAAACCATCCCCAGACTGACTGTGATCTCTGTGTGCACTTAAGGGAAATTGTACTTTACTGTGTGTGTACTTCTCATTCTCCCAATGTGCACGTCCCTCACTGGTACTAGTGGTGAAGATTGAGGCTCCTTTATTACTGGACCAGTGCAGGGGCATCACAAACAGATTGAACAAATCATTCTCACACGTCTTGCTAAAAGCCTATAAGCAAGATGCAACATAGGTACAAATACACTAGGTTTTCTAAACTCAGTAAAATTAAAATTATTAGGAAACATAGTTTTAAGCATGACATTGCATGTAACATTCTCAGATCCAATACAGTATCACTTATATCAATCCTGGAAGCTGAAATGAAAGATAAACATTTCTCTAGTAAAGAAATCTGACATTTAGTCAAAACCTTGGTAAAAGTGTTCCAAATCAGGGACCTGCTGCTGTTTCCCACATCCGTTTGATGGTATGGTGCGGTCCCACATCCACAAATTGCTTCCTTAGTTTTCTCCCTCTGCTCTGTGATCAATTCTGTGTCACATATCCTGTAGTCCTTCTTGGCAGTAGAAGAGATGAAAAAACCTGGCTGTGTTCGATGGGTGCCTGAGTCTCCCAGCGTACATCTTGTTGACTATTTTGCATACTTACCCCAAATGGAGATAATACAAGAGATGCCTCACATACTGACTGATGATTATCCAAGTCACTGGCTGGCAATGGAGCATCCTCAGCTTTCTCAGTTTGGGTATTAATCAAAAGTATTAGACTTTTCAGCTTTCTCATCTTGAACAGTGACCAAAGTGTTAGACTTCGGACAAGAAAACACATTTCTATCTTTAAAGTTGAAAAATGTCTCTCAAGGTTTTTTTCTTTTGACTTTGTAGCCACTGTTCATAAGATAAAACAAATATCTAGAATGTGATTGAGAGCTGGAATAAACACAGCATATGGAAAAGCACTAGTTAAAAATTATTAGCACTTACTCACAGCTTTAAGTAGTTAATCCTCTGTTTGATCAAAAAATTCAGTTAGCTGTCTCATATAGCCAAAACCCATATATAAATTCAGTTTCTGCCGCTTCTTCAAAAGATTAGTGCAATGCAAATCACCAGAGAGGCTGAAGTAGTAAAAATGCTAAATGTTAACTTAATATGGGAAATGGCATATGTGACATAACATACAGTGAGAATGGCCAGGTTAAGATATAATTCTAGTCAAAGTATATAAATGCATGAGTAGCAGACGGAGTACAAGTCTGGTGAATGCATGATGTGTGACTGTTATCGTGTTGAGTCAGAGCAGTGTGCAGCATGGTGCAGAGGTATCAAAGATGTAAAAGACAGGGACATTTCACTTTTCTTTGTAAAATAACATTCACTAAAGAAAATACCTCTGCGAATAAAATTGAAAATAATGTTGCAAAGTATGTTTCCTGTTGTTTCACAGATTCATATATTGTTGCCACACTAACAACCCGGGGGGGGGGGGCTTTATAATTTTGCCAAGTTTTCTCAAAAGAACACTATGTCCTGTATCCTAACAGGACATTGAGAGTCAGGTATTTATAAGCTACCTGTAGTCCATAAGGGACATGGATGCCAGGCCCAGTGTATATTTCCTATTCTCCATCCACTGGTCTAGGTTGTGCTTAAATTGGGTAATACACAAACTCAGTTTCACATGAACAAAGAGCCTGTTCCACAGGAGGGGCAGCCTCTGGAACACATCATTGTCTCTCTGGCATGCTCTAAGTCACAGACAAAATGCAAGCCCCTAGACCTTGTATTTCCGGTACAGTTAGACTTGCAAATATGCAAGATTCATAAGTTTTATGTTTGCAGATGCCTTGTAAGCCAGGCATAGATTACCCCTCAACAATATGTAGGAGACTGCATAGAGGGAAAGGACTCAGTTACTACTGTGGTGAATGCTGAGACAAATTGGCAGAAAATCTTCATATTCACAGAATTTGAGTGAATTTTAAGATTGATCCAAGGACTAAAGTTACTTTGATGTCACTTGATGCCTATAAAAATTCTCAACATGTTCACTACTGCATGAAGCAGACAAGAAAATACAAAGCTTTACAGGCAAACTTGAGTACATTGGTAGATTACTAATCATATCTGAAGAGAAGGGGCACAAGTTTGAACTCTGTGTTTTTATTTTTTAGAGAGTATATATTAATTTGTTCAGCAGAGCCATGGCAGGTGAAAAAGAACTGAGTTTTACAATAAATGAAGTTAGTGTAGATATGTTTGGTGAGCTTGATCTGTCTTACTCCGAGCAAGTAAAGATAAAATTAATAAGAAATACAGTTCCATTGGCCTTGTCACCACGCAGGAGGGTGCTATTTCCTGTACTTTCTAGCTTAATGAGGTAGTTCTATCACAAAGCTTCATTCTACCTAACTAGAAAATACCACATCCAAGTTAGTTATTGCTAAAATGCTTTCCAGTTTAGTTTTTGCTTCCAGTGTATTTTGGTAGATACTCCTAGAAGAAGACAGCCTTCATGATTACTTTGAGAAGTTCTATTTGAAGAAGCTGGCTGGCATTTGGTATGATCTCAGTACCCAAAATCTTTCATTGTAAAATGAGTGACTTTCTAAAAGTGCATAATGGTGCTGTTATTGTTACGGATGGCATACTGGTATTTGGCCCACAAAACAGATCATGGCTGAAGGTTGATGGCATTCAAATCATTAAAAACATAGGGTTCAAGTTAAACTGAGACAAGAGCTGCTTTGGAAATACTGAACTTTAATGTTTTGGTCACAGGAAAAGTCCTGGGGAATCACAACAGATTCAAGGATGGTAAGGACAATAGCCAATTTGCAACATACATTTTGAGTAAATGAGTTAAAATAAGCCATTAGCATGATATGTTTTTGGATTAGTATGTGCTATATATGTCTTCTATGCTACTTTCTTTGACAGATCTGTTAAAGAAAGATGTACTCTGATCAATGTGAGATTTGTATTTTACATAATAAAAACTTGATAACAACAGCTGTTGTGCTCACATACTATGATGTATCCATGTCAACAGCTATAATTGCTGATGCTAATACATTACTTGGTAATGTGGCAGTTGTAACTGCTGATGCTAGTACAATGGTTGGCATGGCGGCAGCTGTATTTGTTGATGCTAGTAGCTATGGGCAGTATTAGTCCAAATGAATGAATAAGTGAATGTTAATTGATGCTGAACAGAGATATTTGTAGACTGAGAAGGAGTACCTTGCAAGCATTTAGTATATGAGAGATTATCCTGCTACCTATTAGACTTAAGACTTTCCAGCTCTAGAATGATTACAGGCAATTGGCTCCATTAATCAATTCATACAATGCAGATAAGGTATCAAAGTTCCACATAAATGTCAAAGACTACTTACTCATGATACTCAGATGGGGTCAAGGCCAGAGCCATCCATGTGCTGGTAAACTAATTTATTATAGCAGACATGTTACACAGAAATCCAGTACAAGCCTGACTACTGCCAGATACTGCAGATGATGTTGGAGCTTATGTATAAAGCATCATGATAACTAGGCAAGTGCTTACTAGTATTCCATGTTCAGCTACCATGCTAGTACTTTACTTTACTGGGTAGAATCTTAATTGTTTTTTAAAAAGTCTAAATTGTATTCCTTAGATTATTCAATTTTCCTGACCACCTCAGAGGATATTTTTTACCATAACCACTAGACTTAATCACCAACACATGTCCAATAAGGTTTTTAATATTTAAATGCTCCCAATACTCCTCAGCTTCATTACCCTCCATCTCATTCCATTATTTCTGCTCTCTTGATGCTGATTTAATGGACTACAAAGAGACTAAAAAACTTAAAACAGACTACTAAAAGTGACTATTAGTTGCAACCTTTTATGGGATATGTTCAGACTGTATGGCCTAATTGCTGAACACAGAATATACATCTCAAGCATAAGTATAGCACAAAGAATACTGTCCAAAAAAGTATGGTTTCTTCATGGAGTAGAACCAGTAGTAACTGCATCACAAAATGCTGAAGTACTATGACAAATACATTCAAACATACATCTGGACACTGAAAAGCCATCTCAAAGAAGAAAGATATTAATATGATATATTTACTACAAGATCCTTGAGAGAAGATAGCAGCTGACTTACACAAGTTTAAGGGCAATAACTACCTAAAAGTAGTAGACTATTACCTCTTGTGACATTGAGACCTTATATGTACCAACTATAATTAGTCCAAAAATATGATAGCAAGGTTCAAGGCTATGTTAACAGGATATAGAATGCCCACTGAATTGGTTGAAGAAAATGGTACAGAGTTCATACAGAATTGCTGATAACTAAGGTTTAACTTATACTACTCCAAGCCTTCACTCTCCTCAATCAAATGGACCTGCAGGGAGAGCAGTTCAATTAGTGAAAGTGATCCTGAACAACCTGGTTCCCCTCAGAGCTGACATGTAAGACTGTGCTACTTCTCATAGTGCTACAGGAGTAAGCCCATCACAGCTAATGACAGGAAGAAAGTGTAGAATCAAAATGTGAGCCAAAACTGTGTGCAACTCAATAAAACAAAATGATCAAAGAGCTAAAGCTTTGTGCAAGATCTTTTATAATAAACATGATTCTGCACATCCACTTCCTGTCATTCAACCAAGCTAATATGCACACCTGAAGTTAGAAAGGGGGAAAAATTGTGGCACAACAGGTGATGCGTTGCAAAAAATGATGGAACCAAGGTCATACATGGTGTGATAAAAAATGATTCCATAGTTAAATGTAATAAGAGGCATATTCAAATAGTTCCTGATGAGACAGTAGTTCAATGTTAAGACAAACTCAGAGCCAATAAGCCAATATCAATGGTTGTTTAAGAGGTTGGACTGTTCAGATCTTAACAATACACATTTCCTTTAAACCAACTATTGATAGTCCTTTAAATGTAAGTAAACTGACAGCTATTCCAATATTTACATGTAATGCATTCCATAGTCTTCCCAATCTGTGGTTAAAAATAATGTTTTCAAAGGAGTTAAAGAAACAAAATTATAATTATTCTGGCATTCTAGGTAATTCTGTACAAGCTAGACACCCGGTGTTGCTGCCAATGCCTCATTTTTGAAAAGAGATCTAATTTGTTTAATCTATCACTGTATAACAGGTGTCTGACACTAGCTATCTGTTTTACAAATAATATAACATCTCTACTTCATATTTACATATATATATATATATATATAATATATATATATATATATATATATATATATATATATATATATATATATATATATATATATATATATATATAAAACATATTTCACTGAAATATATAAAGATATATAGTTAGTATATATATATATATATATATATATATATAGATATATATATATATATATTCTTCACATATTTTAAATATTTTGAACTATATACATGGATACTTGCAATTCCAATATATTACTCTTTTCTGAACATCCCCACACCCCCCTTACTATATATACTACCTCCAGGGTTTCATTACAGTGGGAAAAAGGCCATATATAACTTTCAGTGAAATGTGTTTCAGTGAATTGAGTTTTCAGTGAATTGTGCTTTCTGTGATTGTGTTCAGTGAATTGCCCTAGACCCATATATATATATATATATATATATATATATATATATATATATATGTATATATATATATATATATATATATATATATATACTCATAAATTTCTTAAGCAGACCTTTCATGTGAACTTCAAAGCTTAACTTATCATCAACCACAATTCTTGAAACCCTAATGAAATTATCTGTTGTTAGAACATGATTATACGATACATATGGATTTTTCTGATTCTTCCTGCCAAAATGCAATACTTCACATCTCTGGACTGAAGTTCATTCCTTTTGATGTTATCCACCTATGCAGCCTTTTAAAGTATGCCTAAAGCATACACTGATCTTTAGTGTTAGTGATAATAGCACCAAGTTTTATATTATCAGTGGTGACCACACATTTGGAGCAGAAGAGAAATTTGAGATAAACATCCAAAATAGCAATTGGCCTAATCCTGATCTCTAAGGTAACCCAATTTTGACTTTGACTTCATTAGAGACACAGTCTTGAATACTTACATTACAATACCTACCCTTAATCCCTTTTGCAATCCAGTTTGTAAAATATGATTTTTTTTTTTTTTTAGATTGCATTGCTCATATAATTTCAATGTGTGGCACACTGTCAAATGCCTTAGCAAACTAAGCATGTGATATCTGAGGGTTACCACACATGTAATGTCTATACAATACTTGAGTAAAGCTAAGCAAGGTAGTTGAACAGGTGCATTCTGCCATAAAACTATTTTGAGCTATATCTAACCTAGTACTAACATGAAAATGTAACATCTGACAAAAATGTTTGTCATGTCATTTATTCAGAATGAAAATTAGATTATCAGTCCATAATCTTCTGTTGTAGATAGATTTGTACACTTTGTTATAGAAACCACAGTAACTTTTTTCCACATACTAGGGACATGCCCATATTTCATGGTATTCTGAAACAGAGACTGTAGGCTGGGAATTAACCTTTTCGCAATACTATTTATAAAGTATCTACTTAAAACATGTGGTTCAGTGACTGAAACAGGTTTAATTTTCTTTAGTACATCAAGAACAGCATCATCTAATATTACCATGTATATCTCATTTTTATCAGCATAGGAAATATCATTCTGAGCATCCATTTTTGTCATATTAAACAAATATATTTACTAATTTGAGACCATTTGTTATTGTTATTCTATCCATATTAACAGTAATATCAGATGTCTCATCTTTACCATACTGCCTATAATGTTTTAAGAATGCTTTGCAATTACTGCTAGTAATTTCTGCAAGCTTGACTTCATAACTTCTTTAGGACCAGTGTATTTCCTTCTTTAAAATGCTTTTTATCATGTAGTATAATACTTTACTGGGTAGAATCTTAATTGTTTTTTAAAAAGTCTAAATTGTATTCCTTAGATTATTCAATTTTCCTGACCACCTCAGAGGATATTTTTTACCATAACCACTAGACTTAATCACCAACACATGTCCAATAAGGTTTTTAATATTTAAATGCTCCCAATACTCCTCAGCTTCATTACCCTCCATCTCATTCCATTATTTCTGCTCTCTTGATGCTGATTTAATGGACTACAAAGAGACTAAAAAACTTCAAACAAACTACTAAAAATGACTATTAGTTGCAACCTTTTATGGGATATGTTCAGAATGTATGGCTTAATTGCTGAACACAGAATATACATCTCATGCATAAGTATAGCACAAAGCACACTATCCAAAAAAGTATGGTTTCTTCATGGAGTAGAACCAGTAGTAACTGCATCACAAAATGCTGAAGTACTATGACAAATACATGGAGATACCAAGATCTTACAAAATGCCATAAAAATGACAGTTGTCAATGTGGTAGTCAAACATACATCTGGACACTGAAAAACGTGTGTCAAAATGTGAATTATGCGCTGTCCATAAGCCATCTCAAAGAAGAAAGATATTAATATGATATATTTACTACAAGATCCTTGAGAGAAGATAGCAGCTGACTTACACAAGTTTAAGGGCAATGACTACCTAAAAGTAGTAGACTATTACCTCTTGTGACATTGAGACCTTATATGTACCAACTATAATTAGTCCAAAAATATGATAGCAAGGTTCAAGGCTATGTTAACAGGATATAGAATGCCCACTGAATTGGTTGAAGAAAATGGTACAGAGTTCATACAGAATTGCTGATAACTAAGGTTTAACTTATACTACTCCAAGCCTTCACTCTCCTCAATCAAATGGACCTGCAGGGAGAGCAGTTCAATTAGTGAAAGTGATCCTGAACAACCTGGTTCCCCTCAGAGCTGACATGTAAGACTGTGCTACTTCTCATAGTGCTACAGGAGTAAGCCCATCACAGCTAATGACAGGAAGAGAAATAAGTACGAACACACCAAGTGTAGAATCAAAATGTGAGCCAAAAACTATTGTGTGCAACTCAATAAAACAAAATGATCAAAGAGCTAAAGCTTTGTGCAAGATCTTTTATAATAAACATGATTCTGCACATCCACTTCCTGTCATTCAACCAAGCTAATATGCACACCTGAAGTTAGAAAGGGGGAAAAATTGTGGCACAACAGGTGATGCGTTGCAAAAAATGATGGAACCAAGGTCATACATGGTGTGATAAAAAATGATTCCATAGTTAAATGTAATAAGAGGCATATTCAAATAGTTCCTGATGAGACACAAGATGAATGCTAGATTCCAGGGATTAAATCAGATATGTCTGCACCAAGAATAGCAAGGTCCTCGAGTAAGTATTCCTGTTTACTCAAAAGTATTGCCACATCTATTTGATATAAGTATGAAAATTCCTGATCATTTTGATACTGATTTGGAAAGTGACTCTAATTATAATCATCTTAATTATTTCTCTAACCATTTCACTTTTACGAGTTCCATTTCAAATCGTGATTGTGTGATATGTAGTGGAAGAGAAATAAAAATGTTGATTTACTGCAAAGACTATAATTGAGTGATTTGGACAGATAAGTAACTCTTTTGAATTGTTCCCTGTCAAGAATATGTTTTACTAAAGTAATGCCTACTTCAATGTTTGCTGTTTCAGAGGTAATTGTAGCACAGCGTCATGAAGAAATGCTTAGAGCACAACATAATAAATAGCATTCAAAAATGTCAAATATGTACACTGACAGGATCATGTAGTATGTTATGTACATTTCAGTGATGGTGACTTTTCTAATAATGCAGTTTCTGCTGTTCCTGATTGTAGTCATAAAGACACAAGATTTTGAAATATCCATCAGTTCAATTTTTGAAAATGGTACTTCTTTCCTGCTGTTAACAATAATGACGCTATACTCAAAATATATGTACTTGTAACCAAATAGGACTTATTAAAATTGTACTTCTTTCCTGCTGTTAACAATAATGACGCTATACTCAAAATATATGTACTTGTAACCAAATAGGACTGATTAATAGTGTTTTAAGCTACAGCAGTTTTCATCTACTGCACAGGAAATTCAATATCCTCAGGGGACAGCTTTTGCAGGCTTCTCAGAATTTGTCAGCTCAAAGTCATTATGGGGAGTATATTGGAAATATTACTAATGATTTCCTCTGTAGATGATACAGTAGCTGTTTACTGGAAAATTCATTTGTAATAGTTAATTATATACTTTGTAACAGAAGTGTCAAGATATGATTGCTTCTTCTTTCACTCCATAATGGAGTTGAAAATACAGGTACTTTTTGCAAGTGTGACCCCATTACTAGTAACAAGGATGAAATATCACAGTCTTCAATAACTGATAGCTCCACTATAACCTGATACGTTTATGACTAATATGAGTGAATTAGGACACATTTATTAATATGTCCTTGAATATGAAATATGTGTGAATGCATAAACTCTAATACATTCGGTGAGATTACAGGTAAACTGTGATAAATGTTGTTTGTATATATATTTTAAGCTTCATATTAGAGGAACAGCCAATATTTTTATAGGCTAAACAACAAACTCAATTTAATAAACAGCAGCACTATAATGTCAAAAGAGAAATGTGTTTTAAAAATTCAGAATAAAATCAGATAATACATATATTATTGGTAGTTTTATGTATTAAAAAGGAAATAGGCAAACTAAGTTTGTTAAGTGATACACCACCAGAGTCTGTGGTCCTTCTGTGGCTTAATTATGGCACAATGTATAATCACCTAAAGTTTTACTGCTTGCAGTGCTCAACATATGATCCATCTAATATGCTGTTAAAATAATGCACTAAATTTATGAAACATTTCCCAACAATTTGTATATAGAATTGTAGAACACATATATTATCAAAAGAACAAAAACTAGCACAAAAGACACAGACTATGATTGAAGAAAAATGTCAATCCTGGTAAATAAGTCACTGATTTAATTTTAATTCTGCACCTTATAAAAGCTGCCTTATGTCTGTCTATCACTTACAAAGACCTACATATACTACCCTCCAGATATTGTCCTTAATTGTGATAATCCACAAAGGGAAGACAGGAACTCATCTGGTGGACAGACTTCGGCCAGACTAGACACACCACTAATGGCTTTGTGATGTAATGTTAAAGCCTTATGCCTCTTTCTAGTCTGGGCATTCATGTTAGTGTGCTACTCGTGGCTGGTCTGTACCATGAAGGGACATGTACTAACCACATTGACATCAGCAGTCACTTACATCCATATGTGCACCTTGTGTGACTGCAGTTTCACCAGCTTTGCAAGAGCCAGCTCATGAATCATTACAGTGAGCATAAGTCACCATCTCCTCATTCTTAACATTTTCATTCCTTCTGTGTATAATTAAAGCACAGTTATCTGCTGTGCTAGGCTCTGACATGATGTACCTATATGAAAAATGAATGTCATTGATCTATTAATTCTGTGATCCATTATGAATGAAAAATCCCAGAAATTAGATCAGCTAACTAGGATAGTTAAAACTTCCTTGTGATGTACAAGCTTGAGAGTCTCAGTAAGACATAGAACTTGCTGATTAAAATAAGACCATGATTAGAACATATGGCTGAAATAATTATTTTTGCATCATAGGTCAATGCCATGTTATTAATGTGACATTTCCAGATCCACTCATCATTTCAGAAACATTAGTATTTGTGTAAAAACTGCAGTAGCTCCAATATTTCCATTACTAGAAAGGCTCTCTGTGGCATTTGCAACATTTGCTGTCCAGATTTAATTTATCTGCTTGAGTCTTGGCTATTTACAGACCAAAGTCTCACAGCCAGGAACTTCATTGTCTATCAGCTTCTACAAGCTGCCACTCTTACACAAACCAGACTATCAAGTATAATGCAACAGACATAGGGGATAGTGCAGCTGTTCACTGCGGCTAAAACTCAAGGTCATATTCAAGTAAAGTAAATGCAGCAGTCATACTATGAATGGGAGATTACCTATTAGGTTTTCAGGGTGACTGAGGAATTTTTGGTTAGGTTGGGAGAGTTGGGTTTTGGGTGTGATGGGGTAGTTAAGATTTAGGGAACAGGAAATGAGGATTATGACTGACTGAGGAATTTAGAATTAAGAAGTCATCAAGGAAGTCATTTATTTATTAATTTAACCTTTGCAGACCATTTTGTCTATTTAGGAAACATATGTTATTAATATTAATCAGGGGAAATATGGCCATTGCCCCAGGGAACTAACCAAATTCTTTTTTACCTCTTCTTGTGGGCAAGCCATAAGGTGACTTAAGGAGGGAAGGGAAAGGAAAGGGATGGAGGAGGTAGAAGATGATAGTGCGGAGAAAGAGAAGGATTGCACAGTCCAAAAGTATTAATAATGGATATTGTTGAAGGTGTATTGAATATGGCCAGTTTAAACCATTTAAAAGAAGAAAATGAATCAGCTGAAGGATTGGCTGTTTCAGGAGTCAATTTATGGAGTAATGCAATAAGCAAAACTAGCAAAGTGAAAATAACAGACTTAGATTAAAAGTTTCCATGGCAATGATCAGAGAGTCTAGAAGTGGTATAAGGCATGATCTCAATGAGCAGAAAAGCAGTTTAGTAATGAGAAGAAATGTAGGTGAAGGTGTTCAAGTGGCGAGTGTTTTTCTTTTTGCACTGGATGCAAAGCAATTGTGTGCATAGACAGTGTCTTCAGATATGAGATTGTAGTGATATGTTTAGAGAAGAAGTCAGAGTGATAAGGCATTCACTGGTGCATATATCACTAAAGGATGGACAACCAACTAACAGGTAGTGCATGTGGATAAATTGTTCATCCCATTTTGATTGAAGGTTCAATCTGCAAGAACTCATTCATATTGGTAAGGAGCCATTTTACTGTATAACATTTGAATCACTTGAACCTGATAAAGCTTTTCTATGGATGTGTGAACAATAGAACTGTGTAATCACTGTTCGTACATCATTAAGGTTCTGCTTTTGAATTAAAACAGACTTAATTTACAAGAATGGTTGATTAAGAGACTGGATTTATACATTTTTCTTCTGTTTGCCAGTCTGTATTTGAAATTGTGTGATGGCAGAATGGTATGGGTGGGTGTGTGGAAAGTATAGGTAAATTTAAATATGCATGTTGGAAAGTTTATTCATCTACCTTGCATGCTGCAAATGGTAAAATAAGTTGTCTTGCTTATAGACAGCAATCAACAACATGTAATTCTTGTGGGTCTGATCCATGTTCAACACAAAGTTTTGACAACATTCTCTGTTTCTATTGTGGGATGAAGAGACATTCTATAAAAGAGTGAAAGTGTACTACAGAAAATGACAGGAAGAGAACAGTTTTGGTCTGATTGTTTGTTAATCACTGAGCAGGAAAATCAGTGAAAGATGAATGGAGGGAAGAAAGCAAAAATGAAAGAAGGACGGAATGAGTGTATGGTAAATGAGAACAGATAAGAAGATGACGATGAAAAAGTGATAACAATATACATTCTGGAGATAAAGATGAAAGTGAATATATTGAACTGACTATTAATATGTATGAGACTTAAGGCAACTTAATGACCAGTGGGGACAAAAGAAAAAATTCAATAGAAAATAGGGTTAGAAAAAGAAAGCTTAAGTGGGGAAAAAGTATTAATGGAGTATCAGCAGTCATTGAAAGAAGACATTGGTAAAGCAATTACTTAATTTGAAAAGTAAGCTTATCAAATGTAAATAGTATAATTAATGACATTGGAAGACATACAGATTATGAATTTTGTAGGATATTGAATCTATCTATCCATCTGCAACCCATTTTTTGCACAATGGGTTGGGATGTTGCATCAACAATGACAATCAGTGACAATCATCAGAGTCAGTATTCACAGCGCTGAGTGGCTAGCTCAGCCACTGTTGTTCTTCCAGGACATTGAATGAGGATATACTATATTTATAATATTGACATGTTAATGATGGCACATGATAATACATAAACAAATAAGGGATATACTGTTTTTGACATGACAGCTGAGAGACCGTATTGATGGTAGGAACGGTTAAGGCATGTCATTAATGTGCGATGTTGAGAATGCATTTGATTCTGTTAGTCATGAAGGAATGCAGGGTATTTTGGAGAAACATGGTGTTGATGATAGGATTACATAGGTTGTTTAAAATATATATTAAGACATAGAATAGAGTATTAATAAACAGGTGATTGGGAAGAATGATAAAAGTATATAAAGGAGCAAACAAAGTTGAACTTTCAGTGATATACTGTCTGGATTAGATAGAAATGCAGTATTGGAAAAAAAAAATGTATGGTGCAGTTGGAAAGCACAAGATGAATGGGATTGGAAAGGTGACAAATGAGGTTTGGGAGCAAACTAATTTGTCCAGGGACATCTTCAGGGAAGGGTCAGTTAGTAATGGTAATAAGAGTTAATATGGCAGTGGAAAAAGGTTAGGTGTTGAGCATGAAAGGGTTAAATTGTGAAAGTATGAGGTTTGGGACGAAATGAGGTAAATGCAAGGAGGGGCTTAATAGGTTTTGTGTGAGTGTAACCCGGTAAGGGATAAGATTTTGGTGGGAACTTACTATATGCAAGATTACATCCAGGACGACCTGTAGTCACTTCAGAGGACAGGTAGGCCTCGGATTAGGAATAGATGGCATGAAGACAATGTTAATGGGTATGTCTGTCTTTTTTTCTAGGTGTATGTTTTACCTTTGATATGGGCACATGGATGAGTTTCATTGGGGGGGGGGCAGTTAGGATTCATTTAATTCTGCCCATGAAGTTTGAGTCTTTAGTTCGCAATACATAGTATAATGTATTGCATTATGGTACGTTTTTATACTCTTTGGTTGGAGAATAAGTATTTTTCCCTAGGAGGCTGTTGTGGCTATTTCTGGTGGTTCTGCTCGGACACCATGTAGTTGCTGTTACATAGTCTTAATGTTAGCTCCATTATTTCAGTGATTAAGTTATGGTGCTTGGTTTCATAGCTTTTGCAGTTTAGATGTACTTAAGTTAATCGTATCTGTTGTTTCGACTATTGGTGGTGTGATGTAGCACAGTTGTTTGCACAGGTCACTTCCAAGCATGCACAATATGCCATTAATCATTAGAAGTTGGTGGAATATCTCTGATGTGTGGGTGAGCAGTTCATGCAGTGATTATTTAGTTTGTGTACTGTTTGTTAGAAGCACAGGCTGTCTGTGTAGTAGCTGTGGCAGATGATTTGCTTGTGTAGTTCATAGGTTCATAGGTTCACAGGTGTGTACTAGGCTAATGGCCCTGGAGCCTTTACAAGCCTAGCCCATAGGATTACCTTGGCATCGTGCCACCTAACCTTAGTTCCTAGTGCCTTTGTTGAGTAGAGCCACTGGAGTGATCCCCGGGATTAATTTTCTATTTCCCATCCACTCAAGATTTCTCTTGAAGAGGGCCAGTGAGGTGCTCTGCTTGACATGTATGGGAAGTCTATTCCATAGCATAGCCTCTGGGTTATGAACCTGTCCCTCCAGCATGTTCTGTTGATTGTGGTAATGAGGCGGAGGTCTCTGGAGCATGTGGTGGGGAGAGATTGGGATTTCTTTAGATGTAGCATTTCTAACAGAGCTGGGTCAGACATGGCTTTGTAAGTCAAGCAGAGATCGTCTCTAAGTAGGCAATATGAGACAGAGAATAGTTGGAGTTTTTTGAGTCTGTCCATTAAGGACAAGTGTTTAAGACCTAGGTTCCTCTTTGTGAGGTACTTCTATGGCCTCTCCAGTTGTTGCAGGGGTCTAGTGAGGTACATGCCAAATGGGGCATTGTACTCAATGATTGACCTAATGAGAGAAGAACAGAATGAGATCAAAAGAGGTCATTGCACCCCTCTACTCATCACTCATCAGACCCATCTTAGAGTACAACTCCCCATTTGGGATGTAGCTTACAAGACAACTGCAACAACTGGAAAGACCACAGAAGTACCTCACCAAGAGGATCAATGGCCTCAAACAGATGTCCTATGCAGCTTGACTGAAGAAACTACAGTTATACTCGGCTGCATACCGCCTACTCAGTGGTGATCTCTGCCTGACATACAAGGCCATGTCCAACCCAGAATTGATGGACATGCTCCACCTAAAGAAAACCTTATCCCCTCAAGCCACACACTCTAGGGATCTAAACCTCACCACAACAATAAATAGGACATGCTGGAGGGATAGATTCCTGTCCCAGAGACTTCCGATGCTTTGGAACAAGATCCCAATCTACATTAGACAGAGCTCCTTGCTAACACTCTTCAAAAGAAACCTTGACTAGTGGATGGGAAACAGAGTTTACCTTGGGGATCACTTCAGTGGCTCTGCTGGACAGAGGCACAGGGAACTAATCTAAGGGGGTGATGAAAGCCAACACATTCTGGCTAGGCTTATAAATGCCTTCAGGCAGATAGCCTAGTACCCACCTATGAACCTATGAACCTACGAACCTTACCCAATGATAGCTGAACCTGAGGTATCTCAGATGCATTATGTTAGGCTACCAGTCTGGAGGTGTGTGCATCCTTTATGAATATGGAAACACCAGCGCCTTTGGAGCTTCAGTCCAAGTTCTGGGTCTGAAAGGTGTGGATTGAGTTATAGCGTGGTAGTGCACGGGTGCTTTATGCTGTCTTAAATCAGGTCTCTGTTACAGCACAAACATCTATGTTCTCAATTTTAAGGAGTGCTTTGAGCGAGTGCATTTTGAGATTTAAACTTCTAGCATTGAGCAGCATGACTCTCAGATTGCATTTGTTTGTAGCTGTTATGGTAGTAATTTGGTCTTTGGAGCACCACCTAAAAAAGGCTCTTTAGGGGTGACAAGAGCCTTAGCTAGTATGTGAAAGCTCAGGGGTGACAGATGCAGGCCATCTCTGGCAAAGCATCGAGGTCTGTCAGTCATGTCATCCCAGGCAAACAGATACTGGATCCCCTTAGAATGACACCAGAAACTTAGTCAATTGTTGAAATCAATCATTTTCTGCTTGCACTGTGGTATCATTCTGGGTGATGGTAGGATGCTGCTCAGGGCTAGGGTCATACCCACCTGGGCTACATAATCCAAGAGTTCCTCCATGTCTCTTTTCATATAGACCAAGTAGGTATGGCTCAGGTCATTCACACCCACATGTACAATGACAGAGTCATTTTTGTACCTGTTGTTGAGGGACCTGAGTGCATGCATTATGTGGCAGATCCTGGTGCCTGACAGGCAGCTGTTACCTTCTCCTTATTCAACCTAGTGAATGGGACATCAGTGTGCCTGACTATCGAGTCACCAATGACTAGTGTGTTGGGCATGCTGTTATGCCTTAGGGGCTTTGGTTGAGTGGCACTCTGTTTAGGAGAGTGATGTGTCTCATGATTAGTTTTGTGTTGTGGTGGTTGAGTGCTGCCTTGGAGGTCTCTGCTGTTTGCGTAGCTTGTTTGTGTGGTGGTGTTATTTGAATTTTGTCTGAGCATGGATATTTTATTGCTTTTATTGGTGGTTTTGATTCATTGCTCATTGCCTTAAGCTTAATTTCCTGTGACCACATTGGCTTAGAGTGGTCAGTTGCTTTACTGGTAGCCTGGCTGCATTATGTGCAGCTACTAGATTTCTTGGTTTTAGTGAGTTCAGAATGTGTTGCAGTATACAAAACATTTGCTGTGATAAGTGCATAAGACTGCTTAGTTAAGTAGCCTTGTAGTGTGTAGTCCGAAATGTTTACTATCTGCTTCCTTTAGTGCTGATTTGATATGTGTCTGCCAAGGTATTGTTCCACAGATCACATTTTTCTGTATAGTAGTCTGATCTTTTCCTGGGCTGAGAAGCATCCATGTGGCCACAGCTGCTGTGCATGCACATTGTTGACTGGGGATGTTTTGATTTCATCATGGATGAGTGGTGGGCATACTGCTCAACATACCTCTCAACTGTACAGATGGAGCAGGCTCAGCATACCTTGGTACAGATTTTCACAGACTGCCCAGATTTTGTCTCCTGCTGTTGGCCTTTCTTCATAGGATAAGTCAGTCTCTTTGGTAATGTACAGCTGGTACAAAACCAGAAAGTTGTATGTTGTTTACAAGCTTCTACCATATACCATGAATAATTTAACAATTACAACCTGGAGTATGCTAAGGGTTGCAGAGAAAAAGCAGCAGTTTAAACACAAATAAATTCATTCAGCATTGCTGCGTGTGGTACAGCTGTTCGGCGGCAGTGAATAATTCATTAATATTACATCCATGTTGGTCCATTTTCATAAAATTGTGTTTTTCTGGCAAATTACTGGCAAATCATTAAAGCTTGAAGCTAGAAAATTATGGAAAAAAGTTGATTTTTATAATTCCTACCTTTCAGAAAATTTCTGCTAATGCAACACCGGTTCTATCAATTAAGTTTGTAAGAGCAATATTTAAAAAAAAAAGAAAGAAAGAAAATAAAATAAAATAAACTGTCACTTTTTGGGGGGTCTTTATCCCATTTTTACTTATAACTGCTCAGATTTTTTACTCTAAGGGGTTGGGAGGTATGGTGCTAGGGTAAACATGTTGTTCTATCAGCTTTGTAAGTTTGTAAGAGCCATATTAAGGGGTTGTCCCTATTTTTGGACCTTTGTCCCACTGGGGGTTATATCTTTGTCCAGAATTTTTGTTCTAAGAGTTTGAGAGGTATGGCTTCACTCACACTTTTTTGTTGCTATTTGCAGTAGGCGGACATTGTTACTCCCCAGATGTGGCAGAAGGGCCAGACTATCTCATACTTTAGGTTGATTCTTCATCAAACTTTGGAGGGTTCTCGATTTTGAGTCCCCAGGCCTGACAGCTAGCTTAATGCAGGTGTTTAGCAGGAGCATATTGATAATGTGTTTGCCTCAACGACACAAGGTAAAGGGTCTGATTCCTATCTTTGACTGAGGGTCACTTGGGGGTCAAAGAGCCTGTTATGTATGAAGGGGGCTGAATTCGTAAGCACAATAAATTTTAAAATCATCCCTGCAGGGCAGTTAACCTAAAATAAACTTAAAAAGGGGAGGGAGCACTTCTTCACTTTTTTGTCATTTTCTCTATGAAGTTGAGGGAAAGGCAAGCATTTATCAGGAGGGCACAGATAGGGATTCACCTTTAACATTGCTTTTAAAGTAGGGGAGGCATGTGTGTGAGGAGTGGCATGGGCAGGCAGTTTCTAGGTGGTGTGGGGTCAGAGTTTTAGTGAATTTCTCTTTTGTTGACTTTACTAGCATGCTTGGATTCATTCACCAACATGGTCACAATCAGTGGTTATTTGTATCATTTTTGCATCAATTGTCTCATGAGAAGTTCTCAGTTAGTGTGTTTGATGCAGATAATGCAAAGTATGATGCCTTTTCTGTGAATGGAAATGTAAGTAAATGGATGCAGTAAAAGAGGGGTCTGCATGTGTTTGTATTTTATAAGAATGAGTGGTTGAGTGGACATGGTGGCTTTCCTGTGGTGGTACATGCTGCTACTACGTGCAGGCCTCCCATCTGAAACCTGTTGTAAATTTGATAAGTTATGAGGGGTTATGTTGGGTAAGCCCTTCCTTTTAACAATGATGCCATCACAGGCTCTGTAATCTGCTGCAGTGGCAGGAAGTATGGAATGGTAAATTTTTCTTCACCCTGATTATTGTCTCCACCATAGTAGCAGAATGTGGGAGAGTTGTAAAGTACTGGTCAGAAGCAGTGCTTCTGCATTTTGTTACAGCTTCAGTGATCAGTGCTGTAGGGGTATGTTCATAGTTCTCAAACTTACATCTCCAAAATGAGGAATGCTGCCTCTCATAATGTGGAACAAATGGGTAAAGGGTGGCTCACTAATGACTTGAACTAAGAAGCTCATAGGATGGTTAAAATGTGACATTCTTATAGAATTGCTCTTTTAATGAAATAATATGATTCAGTTCTATTTACCATAGATATCAGATAACTTGCTAACACGGAATGTGTGACAGACTCTTTTCAGTCGAGAACTTCAAAGAACATGAGCTTTTATGATCCCAAATGAGGAACGTTCCTTGAAATGAGGTACACTTGAGAGGTATGGGTATGTTATGAATGTATTTTACTCCTTTGTTTTAAGCATCTTAAGTGTCATTGTTGTGTAGACATTGTTGTTGGAGCCACTTGTAGAGAGCAGCAACACATGGGAGAAGCTGCCGAGGTTGCACTTTCTAAGAGATGAATATATGTTTTTTGTTTACTCTTTTTGTTTGTGTAAGAGTGACTTTGCTGGGCTATTCTGGTAGTGTTTTCTTACAGAAATGCTCCCAAGACTGTTTTCTATGAAATAAGTTAACTTGGCCCATATTGTGCAGTATTTGATTTTGAACAGAAAGTATGAGTTAACTCAGGTATTTTTATATTTAAGTTATTCCTCATCAGAATGTTTAGTTGTAACATACTCAAATTGGTTGTTCACTTTACATTCTGCATTTTAATAGGTGTAATTTAAACACGTAGATTCAGTTACTGCTGCTTGTGTCATAAAACCATTTTTGTTGCAGTATATTCTCTCATTGGCTACAATTCATGAACAGGGTAGGGTCTTGGCAATGTTTAATGTCATTAAGAAGTTTTGGTTTTTGGCTGTGCAGAAGATTTACAGTTTTGTTTCTTTTGCAGATGGGAAAGTGTAGAGTTTGCATCAGTTGGTGGCCTGTAGAAAGTGGACATTAAAGGTGCTGCTGCTGTGGTGGACATTCTGACAAGTGGAGCGGTGTGCACTGAACTTGCAGGTTAATCCTGCTTTATTAGTTACTCATTTTGGCATGTCAGAATTGGTGGTGTTTTGGAGCAGTGTGTGGACAGGTGAATATGAGGTATGTCAGGGACTGGTTGAAGCAGCTTTGAGGTTTGTTTATGGAGTTTGAGGTTGTCCACAGGTGGGGTGGAGTCATGCTAGCATGAGGCTGGGTCAAACTATGTGGGTATTGTAGCTGGGTTTAAGTTTTACTTTGGCAAGACTATGCCGATGGGTTGCTCGGTAGCCTTTGCTATTTTGAGAGTTTAAGATGCTTGCCATCAGATTTGCCAGCAGCAGCAGGATGGCAGTCAGAAGGAAGTATGTTATCTGGATAATGTTTGACGAGTGTCTACTTTAGAACATTGAAAAATCAAATAATAGAACGCTCACATGAGCAAATAATCTGGAATTCGATATTTAGTTTTTTGGATCGCAGTACAGTGAAGATCAGAATATTTGCCCTTTCCTCACTGTAGTGCAATTTCAGAGTAGGAATATATATTTGGCATGGGGTGCAGCCTACCACAATAGCGATTTTGAGTTCCTGATTATTCGCTCATATGAGCTTTCAATTTTTTGATTTTTCGATATTCTGACATAGACCCTTTGAAGAGTAACTGAAGGGTTTGACAGAGCATTGCAAGGTATGCATATGTTTTAGGGATGTGTGAGGAAGTTTGAAGGCCTAAGCAAGGCATTGTTTTCTGGGATTGCTAGTGGATGCAGACCATGGGTTGTTTTATTTACCAGATGTGAAGGTAACACATTTGAAAGAAGAAGGTTCGATGAGTGAAATCCAAGGACAAGGGTGGATTAAGGATGTTTTGGAACTCTTCAGACTCCTGAATTTTGCATGTTGGGCAGTTCATCTGGGTCACTTTGTTTGTGGGTTCATGGTTCTTTTTTGAGTAGTTTAATGGTATGGTATTTTTGTCAGGCAGGGAATGGTTTGGGCTTGCTGGCAAGCAGGATGAAAGTACATTTGGAGGAGGAATATTACTGTCTGGAGTTATTTTAAGTTTAGCTGGTGTCAAAGGTCTAACAGGAGAAATTGCAGGGCAAGGATGACTTTCATTTGGAACATATGGCAGTGGAATAAGCCTTTGGTGTTGCCAGGAAAGGTGTGTCAGGTTGGTTAGGAATGATTAGATGTGTGGTACAAAAATCCAGGGTAGCTTTTAATATGAAGGTGTATGGTAGGGCATTGCAATATTGTTACATAGTGTGTTGTGGCTGCAAGAGGAAGAAGGAGTTTGGTAGGAATGATTGTTGTTGAAATATTGGGTTGAGGCTTGGGAACAAGGTAAAGTTTTTCAGTCAATCAAGGTAGATTTAGCTGTGATTAGGGCTGATAGTATTAAGACTGTCAGATGATGACCATTGGCAAGACAAGTCTGAAGGATTTATTAAGGGGATTTGCATTGGTAAATGGAGATTCATTGGACTATACTAGGAGTGACATTCACTTTATGGATGCATTGTGAGTCTCTTAGGGTGTCTGAGTTACTTTGGTTGCTAGTTTGGTGGGTTGTCAGTTTTCTTCCTCCATGCATATTTGCTTGGGTAGATTTGTAACAGATCAGTTTGAAAGGGCAGGTCACTAGTACTAGGAAAGGGCAGGAATGAGTGGTGGTGTCTTGGGGGTTGGGCTTAGAGGTTGTTGTGATCTTCATGTTGGAAGTCCACTGGACTTTGTTTTGCTCTATAAGGGGCAAGGTGATGACATGCAATCTGTTTGGGTATATGGTGAGGACAGCTTTTCAGTATTTGGTGTTCTGGGAGAGAGGTTTTCCATTTATTCTTTGTGCATTGGAATGGTATTGGCTTTGGTGAGGGAAGACATATTGATTGAAGTCATTAAGATGGTGAGTTGTTCATCAAGTGCTTTTTTGTCTTGTAGCAGATAACTGGTTATGGTGATTGGCTTGCTATTAATTTAAATTCCTAGGAACGAAAATCTCAGTTTGGTCATGCTTATATCCATTGGGTGGCAGCAAGGGACTGCAGTTAAGCCAGATAGACCATAATTGGGTTTGCACTGTTCTGGGTGTCATTGAGCTGTTTATCATCCTGGTAGTACATTTCACAGGTAATAATCTGGGCATTGTTCTGAAGCTACAGTTAGTAGTTAGTATAAGTGAGGATCTATTTATTTTAAAGAGGTTATACCCAGATTTGTGTATTATGTGGTAAGAGTTAATACCACAGTTATTTTGGCTTTGGATAAGGCTAATCAGTTTGTTAGTGTTAGGCTAGTTAAGCAACTGGCTGCTTTGGGTAGATATATGACATGGCATGGGGATGTCCATCCTGGGGATCCATTTTGGTTCTGAGAGAATCAAGTTCACCTGAATGACTTTTGTTTTGACCTTTTTAGTGTACCCTTAGGTTTGTTTGGAGGATTTGCTGAAGGTTTTGGAGTGAATCTGTCAGGCTGGTTGACAGAGAAGATGGGCAGGCTTGTCCTTCTTCTGTTCCCCCTCTGGTGTTGGATGTTTAATTCACTGAGCTGGGGAATAAAAATTAGTGATGGGACACTGCTTGGATAAGTAAAGTAAGCGAGCAGAGGTGAGACTGCTGCTTGATAAGTAAATAGGCCAGTAAAGGTGAGGATGCTGCTTATTTGGTTAGGGTAGAAGATGTTGGCCAGGAATTATTTTATTATTGTCTGTATTAGATTCTGAGAATTTATTGGATGGAAACAGAACTTGAAGACATAATGGAAGATTTCCCATTGAACAGCATTAGTGGCATTGACCTGAAACAATCCTATGATTGGTTATATTTGGTTTCAATTGAGAAAATCCTATCCATGACAATGAGAACTATAGCAGTGTAATGCCCCAATAAAAGTTATTGGATTGGATCAGAACAGAGGTGTTGGCTAGGAATGAATCTACTATTGGTTGCATTTTTGTTTTAATTAAGATAATCTAGTTAATGGAAGTAGGATCTGAAGAAGGGCAATCCGAAAGCACTTATCCAGTGTGGTGCACCTCTGCTACAAGTTGTGTGTTCGCTTTTATTGATCGTTTTAAATAAACTTGGATTTTAACATTGACAGCAGTTCCATGGTGATATTCTCATGGTTTTCTTCCTGAATTTTTATAGGTTTGGTGTTTAGGAGGAGAAGAGGGGCAGGTGTGTCTCTCTTCTGTTCCCCCTCTGGTGTTGGATGTTTAATTCAATGAGTTGGGGAATGGAAGTGAGTGATGGGAAGCTGCTTGATGAGTAAAGTAAATGAGCGGAGGTGAGGATGCTGCTTCATAGGTAAATAAGTGAGTGGAAGCAAGGATGCTGCTTATTTGGTTAGGGTGAGTGAGATTACGCTGCCATAGTTAATGGTTCATATGGATGTTCATGCTGTGATCAATACATTAAAGTATTATGTTTATGGAAGTTTAATAAAGGTCGTCACATGTCATTTGGTGTAGTGTATTTATTGAAGGGGACCAGGACAATGCCACTGTTTATTACTTATACAGATGAATGGATAATAGTGTTTAAAATTAGTTGGATGAGTACAATGACATGGTGTTGAAAGGGAAGTTGTAAGAAGCAGTATTAGTGTTATCCAAACAGAAGAGTAAAGGATAATGGAATGTGGTTAGTACAGGGGATAGGTATATTTGTAGGTAAATGTTGATCATTCTAATAATTATATTTGGAAAGCAAGAGAAAGTGTAGGCAGTAGAGTGAAGAATTGGAAAAAGTAATGGAAAACTGTGGGAATATGGAAGGCATTAAAATGTCACATAAAAATAAACTTAAATGTCAATAAATAAATAAACAAAATAATAAAAATCTATTTAATATAGACTGTGTTGCTATGTAAGCTGAGATATTTAGTAAGAGTGCATTACTTTCTCAGTGAAAACTAAAAAGTACTTTTAGAAATTATATTTGACTGTATTAAGGACTATAGGTTGAATCCAATTAAGAGAGAAAGATTTATTTATATTTGTTTTCCAGGATAGGTCAGACTAATTTTATAGAAAAAAATGTATATTCATTCCAGTGAACAGGCACAATGCAAGGTACAATCAAGCAGAGTATAATGTACAATACATACTTTAGTTTCTGAAGTGGGTCAATCGTCAGTGAATCTTTAGAGAGGAGAAGAGACTCAAAGGAAGTAGTTCAGGTGCTATGTCTTGTGTTCAAGCAGGAACATTAGGCTTGGATGAAGTGCTTTTTGAGGTGCATTCTGAATTTGGAATAAGTGTTGATTTCCTTAAGGTAAATGGGGAGAGGTTGGCAAAGAGTAGGTGCATACGAGGAGAAAGCATGCTCAGTGCTGTGGAGTTTAATTATATGGGTAGTGAAATGTGCTGTTACTTGTGAAATGTGTTTCAAGTTGTCTGAGAACTACTTTATAAAGTAGGAATCCTAAAAGTATGTTAGATCTTTGTTTTAAGGAAAGCCTTTTGGCTTTCTCTAGGATGACCCAGTGATGCCCACAGAAAGGATATATTATATTATATAAAATATATTATAATGTAAAACAAAATTAAAAAAATTAGCTTTGATTACCTCAGATGTATTGAATAAAAGTTAAAAAAAGGGAAAGGATTTAATAATGGAATTATTATGGACAAAATATAAGAAAGTGTGGGAAATTTTAGTAAAAGAAAAAAGAAATGAAACTATAAACCCTTTAATGGAAGACTATGCATGTAAGGTACAAATGCGGAAGCCAGATATTGGGAGGAGTAAAGAACAAAAATGTGAATGGAATGAGAAACTAATGGAAATAAACTATGATGATGAACTATAGGAGGGCATGATTGGATATAAGAAAACACCAATTAAAGTGAGGCAGGCAGTGTTTAAAGAATATGTGGATATTAATTATGGTCAGGTTACCAGTGGAAGCCCAAGCGAAATACAGACAAGCAAGGTGTAGCACACACATACAAGGGCAAGTATATGGAAAGAATACATAACAAATGGAAGTGAAATGGTTGAAGTGTTACACAAAAATGTGATATATTAAGGTAGTAATGTTGTAGAGGGAAATGTTTAAAGTGTACTCATATCCCACAGGCAAATCTGATATAAGTGTATACGATGCATTTCAAACATAAAATCTGTAAGACTGAAGTAATGATAATTATGTGAATGTCAATCCCACAAGTATGCACATAAATAAAAATTGACATGCTGATAAAGGACATGGCTAGGGACATAAAGCTGTATCACAACAAAGGGGAATGTACATATGATACAAATATTATTTAAAGGATTGACTTGAGATAACAGTTTGCAAGGGTAGAAGATATATTATTTGATGAATCCATACTATACAATTATAGCATACAATGATGTATATACAGGGAACAGATGTACAAAAGCTGACAGCACCAATGTGTCATCTATCTCACCATGTATACACAAGAACAGAAAGAAGGCCTTTTCAGCTGTAATGTCAGCTAACTCAGAAATGTACTTGTTTATGCAAAGAAATTATAGCAGCACCCATATTACGAATGTATTTACTTATTTATTTGACATTTGTTGACTGGGAATGTCTGGCTGAGCTTGTACCCTTTTTCAGCAGAAGCCCGGAGAAAAAAGCTCCACAAAGTTTTTCATACACAGTAAAAATGTTTACAAACTATACAGTATACATGAGGTAAATGCATTATAATGCTTGGATTCCCAATTGTAACATGAACGTTTAAAAAGTGTTATTCCCAAAAAAAAGGCAATAAAACAAACAATATGTTAAAGTCATTCATATATTTCCAGTACATAAGGAATTCCCCATATAGAGGGGAAGTAATGACAATTAACTCAGAGGTTAAGATAAGAGTACAGAAAGTACTGTATATCAAATCTTAGTTCTTACAGGTAACAGCATGTACATCAGTAATCAGATGCCCAGGGGAAGTTCATAGAGAGAGCAGGTGACAGAAAAAGGTCAAGTGTCAAGAGAAAAAAAGGGAGGTGGCTATGGATAAAAGGGGGAAAATTAGATATTTTATTTTAATTTATAAATAAGAGTGGAGACTAGTAGTAGGTTAGAATCAAGTGAAATCTGAGAAAGGGGAGTAAGCTAATTGAGAAAAGAATGGAGGGAAGCAAATATGAGTAGTGGAGACATTTAGTGAAAAAAGGTATTAGAAGTTGGAGTTCTGTGGCCAGAATTAAGTGTGAATTGAGAAGGGGCTGTACGCAGTGGGGGTCAGATTATTAAGTTCATGGTGGTTGTGTACAGGAGCAAGTCCAGGTATTAGTAAAGTGGACTTTTAGGGCAATTTTAAATGGGTTGGGCTGTGTGATAGATCTGATTTTTAAAGGTAGCTTATTCCAGTAGATAGAGGGAAGACAGTTGTAGAGGGTTTCACCAACTGATTTTTTTTAGGTCTGTAAATGTCAAGGAGGTTTTGCCTAGTGCTTCTAGGTTTTCTGGTTGGGAGGTAGTAATTTAAGATGTTGGAAATGTTAGGGCAGAAGGAGGGTTAGTAGAGGATGGAATGGATAATATTAAGTTGAGAGAAAAGAAATTGCTTGGGGAACTCGAGCCAGTTCAATGTTTTCAAGGCCAGGCAGTGATGGGATTAAGGTTGTGTTGGAGGCGAATCTAGTTATTTTGTGATATGTATTTTCCATCTTATTCAGTAGTGTTGCCTGTAGGTTAGTGAGGATTTGGAAACCATAGAAGAGACAGGATAGGAGATAAGCAAGAAAGAGTAACCATTTTGCCTCTGGTGTGAGATATCTTTTGTTACAGTATAGTAAGCCAAGTTTTTATTTAGTATTTTTGATAGTAATTTATGTGAAGGTCAAAATTTAGTTTAGCATCTATCATGACCCCTAGTAGTTTGGTATGGGATTCAGCATTGATGGTGGTGTTGTCTAATGAGGTGATTGTGAAGGTTGAGGTGTTATGAGAGAGTGATAGGAAAGGGGTTCATCACCTATGAACATGTAATAGTCAGTCGAGTGTTAACTGTTTATGTAAATGATATATGTAACCTAATAAACAACATACATAAGTGACCAATATCAAAAGTGAGCTGATGACATGTCAGGACTCCAGTTTTTTCATTGTGGATTTACAAACATGTTTAACATGCTAATAAAGGGCATACTCACATACAATCACATGGGACAGTAGCAGAACAACAATTCAGTAGTGGCAACATAACAGAAAATGTTTTAGCAGAGGACCAATCACATCTCCTGATGGTCATTCTGCATTCCATACAGTTAGATAAATTTATGAAATAACACATCTGCCAGTAAAGGCATATATTGTGAAGAAACAATGACAGTATTAAACACTAGATGGCATGCAATATAGAGCATAATTATCTTGTGAATACATATTGCATATGAGTAAGAAATAACCTAAGAGACATTTCCATCATGAAAGATGCATAACAATCATGGGCACCAGAGACATACACATATTGGTCATGTAAGGAAGAACACCCATGAAGAGCAGATGGCACGATCATACCATATAAGGTTGATTGATGACCTACCTGGTATGATCCAGGAGGATCCAGTATCTGTCAACATGGGAAGATATGGTAGACAGACCACACTGCTTTGCCAGAGATGGTCTTCAGCTGTATCCTCTAGGCTTTTGGATACTGGCAAAGGTGCTTGCCTCCCCCATAGTGACTTTTTACGCAATTTCAAACCAACAACATTTCCAACATAAAAAAATCCCTTGAGATAAACTCAAGGTTATGCTGCTTAATGCTAGGATCCAAACTGGAAACTGCACTCCCTGGAAGCACTCCTCACCTTGGAAGATGCTGATGTCTGTGCAGTCACTGTTCAATGCCACAGACAGCACTCAAGGCATGCAAGGCTACAATGCTTTCCACACATTCAGACCCCAAAACAAGTATGAAAGAATCAAAGGTGGAGGTGTTTCTATCTTAATTAAAGCCAAATACACCTTGAGACTGGAGATGTGGTACACTGTCTGCTCCCTTTGTGGATATGACAATGGTTTGATTAAAGAACTTTGTGCTAACAAATGTGTGGTGGCCATTTGTTTCTATTTATGGATTATAGTCTATTTTTGGCAGCACAACTGGTCAGTACTTGCATGCCTTTGGATATAGTACACTATCTGCAATCATAGAGACGTGGCATGCTGCCAGCAGCCATGGAGATGTGGCATGCTGCCAGCAGCTGGAGATGTGTTTTCTGCCTACATGCATGGAGATGTGTTTGCTGCTTACATGCATGGAGATGTGTATGCTGCCTGCATGCATAGAGATATGGTATGCTGCTAGCACCCATCATAAGCGGTACTCTGCTAGGAGCCAAGGAGCTGTGGTATGCTGCTAGCAACCATGGAGATGTGCATACTGTTAGCAGCCATGGAGATGCACATATGGTGATGTGGTTTATTGATAGTCCTCATAGAGATATGGTATGCTGCTAGCACCCATGGAGATATTGTAAGCTGCTAGCACCCATGGAGATTTGACACGCTGCTAGCACCCATGGAGATGCAGTATGCTGCTAGCACAAATGGAGATGTAGTATGCTGCTAGCAGAAATGGAGATGTGGTATGCTCCTAGCGACCATGCAGATATGGTATGCTGCTAGAACCAATGAAGATTTGGCCTGCTGCTAGTAGCCATGGAGCTGTAGTATGCTGTTAGCAGCCATAGAGTTGCGATATGCTGCTAGCAGCTACTGAGATGCAGTATGCAGCTAACATCCATGGATACATGATATGCAGTACACTGCTAGCACCAACAGAGATATTGTATGCTGCTATCAGCCATGGAGATGTTATAAGCTGCCTGCTCCCATGGAGATGTGTATGCTGCTACCTCTCATGAGGATGTGGTATGCTGCTAGAACCCATAAAGATGTGGCATGCTGCCACCATGTGTGGCATGCTGCCACTATGTAACATGCTGCTAGCAGCCATGAAGGTGTGGCATGCTGCTAGCAGCCATGGAGGTGTGGCATGATGCTTGCAGCCATGGAGGTGTGGCATGCTGCTAGCAGCCATGGAGGTGTAGCATGCTAATAGCAGCCATGGAGATCCAGATATGGAGATGTGGTATGCTGTTAGTACCCATGGAGATATGGTATGCTGCTAGCACCATTGGAGATATTGTAAGCTGCTAGTATCCATGGAGATGCAGTACATGCTAGCAGCCATGGAGATGTAACATGCTGCTAGCACCCATAAATATGTGGTATGCTTCTAGAAGACATGGAGGTGTGAATACTGCAAGCACCTATGGAAATGTAGTATGCTGCTAACACCATGGAGATGCAGTACTCTGCTAACACCCCTTGAGATGTGGTATGCTGATAGCGCCCATAGAAATGTCATATGCTAGTACCAGCCATGGGGATGCATTATGCTGCTAGCGTCCATGGAGATGAGTATGTGGCTAGCATTCATGGAGATGTGTATTGTGCCGGCATGCATGGAGGTGTAGAATCCTGATAGCACCAATGCAGATGCAGTAGACTGCTAGCGCCCATGGAGATGCAGTACACTGGCAGCAGCCATGGCAATGTGGTACACTGGTATCAGCCACAGAGATGTGATACACTGCTACCAGCTATGAAGATAAATATGCTGCTATCAGCCATTTGATAAATATGCTGTTATCAGCCATGGAGATGTGGTATGCTGTCTGCTCCCTTTGTGGATATGATAATGGTTTGATTAAAGAACTTTTTGCTGACAAATGTGTGGTGGCCATTTGTTTCTGTTTGTGGATTATAGTCTATTTTTGGCTGCACACCTGTTCCTTACTTGCATGCCTTTGGATATAGTACACTGTCTGCACCTATGGAGATGTGGAATGCTGCCAGCAGCCATGGAGATGTGGCATGCTGCGAGCAGCTGGAGATGTGTTTTCTGCCTACATGCATGGAGATGTGTTTGCTGCCTACATGCATGAAGATGTGTATGCTGCCTGCATGCATAGAGATATGGTGTGCTGCTAGCATCCATCATAAGCAGTACTCTGCTAGCAGCCAAGGAGTTGCGGTATGATGCTAGCAGCCATGAAGATGTGTATGCTGTTAGCAGCCATGGAGATGCACATATGGAGATGTGGTATACTGATAGTACCCATAGAGATAGGTATGCTGCTAGCACCCATGAAGATATTGTAAGCTGCTAGCACCCATAGAGATGTGGAACACTGCTAGTACCCATGGAGATGCAGTACATGCCAGCACTTATGGTGATTCATTATGCTGCTAGCAGCCATGGCAATACTGTTAGCTACTAGCAGCCATGGCAATGTGGTACACTGCTAGCAGCCATGATGATGCCTTATGCTGCAACAGCCATGGTTATTCAGTACACTGCTAGCACCCATGGAGGTATGGTATGCTGCTAGGACCCATGGGGATGCTGTACGTTGCAAGCAGCCATGGTGATGTGGTACACCGCTAGCAGCCATGGTGTTGCAGTACACTGCTAGCATCCATGATGATACAGTATTTTGCTAGCAGCCAAGGTGATGCAGTATGTTTCTAGCAGTCATGGTAATGTGTATTCTGCTTGCACCCATTGAGATGTGGTATGTTGCTTGTAACCATGGAAATGTGGTATGTAGCTAGCGTCATTTGAGTTATTGCATGCTGCTAGCAGCCACAGTGATGTAGTATGCTGCTTGCATCCTTGAAGATGCGGCATGCTGCTAGCACCATTGGAGATACAGTATGCTTCGAGCAGCCAAGGAGATGCGGTAGGCTGCTAGGTGAAATGGAGATGTGGCATGCTGCTAGCTGCCATGGAGATGTGGCATACTGCTAGCTGCCATGGAGATGCAGCACACTGCTAGCTGCCATGGAGATGTGGCACACTGCTAGCTGCCATGGAGATGTGGCACTCTGGTAGCTGCTATTGAGATGTGGCATACTGCTAGCTGCCATGGAAATACAGCACACTCCTAGCTGACATGGAGAGGGGGCATGCTGATAGCTGCCATGGAGATGCAGCACGCTGCTAGCTGCCATGGAGATGTGGCACACTGCTAGCTGCCATGGAGATGCGGCACTCTGGTAGCTGCTATTGAGATGTGGCATACTGCTAGCTGCCATGGAAATGCAGCACACTCCTAGCTGACATGGAGAGGGGGCATGCTGATAGCTGCCATGGAGATGTAGCATGCTGCTAGCTGCCATGGAGATGAAGCATGCTACTAGCTGCCATGGAGACGCAGCATGCTGCTGGCACAAATGAAGATGCAGTATGTTGCTACCACAAACGGAGATGTAGTATGCTGCTAGCACAAATGGAGATGTGTATTCTGAAAGCACAAATGGAGATGTGGTATTTTGCTAGCACCCATGTAGTTGTGGTATGCTGCTAGCACCCATGGATATGTGGAATGCTGCAAGCACCCATGGAGATGCATTACTCTGCTCGCACCAGTGGAGATGTGGTACTCTGCTAGCCTCCATGCAGAAGTGTATTCTACTAGCACAAATGGAAATGTTGTATGCTCTTAGCAACCATAGAAATGTGATATACTGCTAACACCAGTGGAGATTTGGCATGCTGCCAGCAGCCATGGAGATGCAGTACACTGCTAGCAGACATAGAGATGCAGTAAGCTGCTAGCAGCTATGGAGATGCTGTACACTGCTAGCAGCCATGAAGATGCACATATGGAGATGTGGTATACTGCTAGTACCGATAGAGATATGGTATACTACCAGCACCCATGGAGATGTGGCATACCACTAGCACACATGGAGATGCAGCACATGCTAGCAGCCATGGCAATGTAAAATGCTGCTAGCAGCCATAGCAATAAGGTACACTGCTAGCAACCATGGTGATGTGGTATACTGCTAGCAGCCATGGTGATGTGGTACACTGCTAGCAGCTATGGCGATGTGGTATGTTGCAACAGCCATGGCAATGCAGTATACTGCAACTGCCATGGTGATGTGGTACACAGTTAGCACCCATGGATATGCAGGATGTTACTTGCACCAATGACAATGGGGAATGCTGCAGGCAGCCATGGTGACTCAGTACGCTGCAAGCAGTCATAGTGATGAGCTATGCTGTTAGGACCCATGGAAATGTGCATTCTGCTTGCATCTGTGGAGATGTGGTATACTGCTTGCACCCAGAGAGATGTGGTATGTGGCCAGTATCCATGAAGATATAAAAAATAACATTGCAATGCACTTTAAAACAGTTCATAATGCTGATTATTCATTGTTAAAAGCTTCTGTTTTAGAAGACGTTTTTTATGAAAATTTGTGAAATATGTGGCATTAAGGATAAACTTCTTTATAAAGAATCTGTTTATATTTTAAAGTTTAATACTATGGTACCTGTAGGTTTAAACTTAGAGATTAATTGGAAACAATTATTATGTAAATGAGTAATTAATTAATGAATGGTGTTATAAAAAGTCTGAATAAAGTTGAGTGTTTGTATTACTCCTGGAAGGCTGTAATCTGAGGCGCTAGAGTTCTGAGTTTTTTATTAAACCTGTGTTTGTACTGTGGCCAGTGGTGAATTTCTTCATGTTACTGTTCTTCAAGTTGTGACATATCCATGGAGATATTGTATGCTGCTCATACCCACAGAGACACTTGGAGATGCAGTATGCTGCTAGTAGCTATGGAGATGCAGTATGCTGCTAGCACAAATGGAGATGTGGTATGCTCCCAGCAGCCATGGAGATGTGGTATGCTCCTAGCAGCCATGGAGATGTGGTATACTCCTAGCACCAGTGGATATGTGGCCTGCTGGTAGTAGCCATGGAGATGCAGTACACTGCTAGTATCCATGGTGCTACAGTATGTTGCTAGCAGCCAAGGTGATGCAGTATGTTTCTAGCAGTCATGGTGATGTGTATTCTGCTTGCACCCATTGAGATGTGGTATGCTGCTTGTAACCATGGAAATGTGGTATGTAGCTAGCATCCACTGAGTTATTGCATGCTGCTAGCAGCCACTGAGATGTAGTATGCTGCTTACATCCTTGGAGATGCGGCATGCTGCTATCACCCTTGGAGATGCAGTATGCTTCTAGCAGCCATGGAGATGCAGTAGGCTGCTAGGTGCAATGAAGATGTGGCATGCTACTAGCTGCCATGGAGATGCGGTACACTGCTAGCTGCCATGGAGATGCAACACTCTGCTAGCTGCCATGGAAATGCGGCACTCTGGTAGCTGCTATTGAGATGTGGCATGCTGCTAGCTGCCATGGAAATGCAGCACACTCCTAGCTGACATGGAGATGGGGCATGCTGATAGCTGCCATGGAGATGCAGCACACAATTAGCTGCCATGGAAATGCAGCATGCTACTAGCTGCCATGGAGACACAGCATGCTGCTAGCACAAATGAAGATGCACATGTTGCTAGCACAAATGGAGATGTAGTATGCTGCTAGCACAAATGGAGATGTGTATTCTGAAAGCACAAATGGAGATGTGGCATGCTGCTAGCACCCATGCAGTTGTGGTATGCTGCTAGCACCCATGGAGATGCAGTATGCTGCTAGCACAAATGGAGATGTAGTATGCTGCTAGCAGAAATGGAGATGTGGTATGCTCCTAGCGACCATGCAGATATGGTATGCTGCTAGAACCAATGAAGATTTGGCCTGCTGCTAGTAGCCATGGAGCTGTAGTATGCTGTTAGCAGCCATAGAGTTGCGATATGCTGCTAGCAGCTACTGAGATGCAGTATGCAGCTAACATCCATGGATACATGATATGCAGTACACTGCTAGCACCAACAGAGATATTGTATGCTGCTATCAGCCATGGAGATGTTATAAGCTGCCTGCTCCCATGGAGATGTGTATGCTGCTACCTCTCATGAGGATGTGGTATGCTGCTAGAACCCATAAAGATGTGGCATGCTGCCACCATGTGTGGCATGCTGCCACTATGTGTAACATGCTGCTAGCAGCCATGAAGGTGTGGCATGCTGCTAGCAGCCATGGAGGTGTGGCATGATGCTTGCAGCCATGGAGGTGTGGCATGCTGCTAGCAGCCATGGAGGTGTAGCATGCTAATAGCAGCCATGGAGATCCAGATATGGAGATGTGGTATGCTGTTAGTACCCATGGAGATATGGTATGCTGCTAGCACCATTGGAGATATTGTAAGCTGCTAGTATCCATGGAGATGCAGTACATGCTAGCAGCCATGGAGATGTAATATGCTGCTAGCACCCATAAATATGTGGTATGCTTCTAGAAGACATGGAGGTGTGAATACTGCAAGCACCTATGGAAATGTAGTATGCTGCTAACACCATGGAGATGCAGTACTCTGCTAACACCCTTTGAGATGTGGTATGCTGATAGCACCCATAGAAATGTCATATGCTAGTACCAGCCATGGGGATGCATTATGCTGCTAGCGTCCATGGAGATGAGTATGTGGCTAGCATTCATGGAGATGTTTATTGTGCCGGCATGCATGGAGGTGTACAATCCTGATAGCACCAATGCAGATGCAGTAGACTGCTAGCGCCCATGGAGATGCAGTACACTGGCAGCAGCCATGGCAATGTGGTACACTGGTATCAGCCACAGAGATGTGATACACTGCTACCAGCTATGAAGATAAATATGCTGCTATCAGCCATTTGATAAATATGCTGTTATCAGCCATGGAGATGTGGTATGCTGTCTGCTCCCTTTGTGGATATGATAATGGTTTGATTAAAGAACTTTTTGCTGACAAATGTGTGGTGGCCATTTGTTTCTGTTTGTGGATTATAGTCTATTTTTGGCTGCGCACCTGTTCCTTACTTGCATGCCTTTGGATATAGTACACTGTCTGCACCTATGGAGATGTGGAATGCTGCCAGCAGCCATGGAAATGTGGCATGCTGCGAGCAGCTGGAGATGTGTTTTCTGCCTACATGCATGGAGATGTGTTTGCTGCCTACATGCATGAAGATGTGTATGCTGCCTGCATGCATAGAGATATGGTGTGCTGCTAGCATCCATCATAAGCAGTACTCTGCTAGCAGCCAAGGAGTTGCGGTATGATGCTAGCAGCCATGAAGATGTGTATGCTGTTAGCAACCATGGAGATGCACATATGGAGATGTGGTATACTGATAGTACCCATAGAGATAGGTATGCTGCTAGCACCCATGAAGATATTGTAAGCTGCTAGCACCCATTGAGATGTGGAACACTGCTAGTACCCATGGAGATGCAGTACATGCCAGCACCTATGGTGATTAATTATGCTGCTAGCAGCCATGGCAATACTGTTAGCTACTAGCAGCCATGGCAATGTGGTACACTGCTAGCAGCCATGATGATGCCTTATGCTGCAACAGCCATGGTTATTCAGTACACTGCTAGCACCCATGGATGTATGGTATGCTGCTAGGACCCATGGGGATGCTGTACGTTGCAAGCAGCCATGGTGATGTGGTACACCGCTAGCAGCCATGGTGTTGCAGTACACTGCTAGCATCCATGATGATACAGTATTTTGCTAGCAGCCAAGGTGATGCAGTATGTTTCTAGCAGTCATGGTAATGTGTATTCTGCTTGCACCCATTGAGATGTGGTATGTTGCTTGTAACCATGGAAATGTGGTATGTAGCTAGCGTCATTTGAGTTATTGCATGCTGCTAGCAGCCACAGTGATGTAGTATGCTGCTTGCATCCTTGAAGATGCGGCATGCTGCTAGCACCATTGGAGATACAGTATGCTTCGAGCAGCCAAGGAGATGCGGTAGGCTGCTAGGTGAAATGGAGATGTGGCATGCTGCTAGCTGCCATGGAGATGTGGCACACTGCTAGCTGCCATGGAGATGCAGCACACTGCTAGCTGCCATGGAGATGTGGCACACTGCTAGCTGCCATGGAGATGTGGCACTCTGGTAGCTGCTATTGAGATGTGACATACTGCTAGCTGCCATGGAAATGCAGCACACTCCTAGCTGACATGGAGAGGGGGCATGCTGATAGCTGCCATGGAGATGCAGCACGCTGCTAGCTGCCATGGAGATGTGGCACACTGCTAGCTGCCATGGAGATGCGGCACTCTGGTAGCTGCTATTGAGATGTGGCATACTGCTAGCTGCCATGGAAATGCAGCACACTCCTAGCTGACATGGAGAGGGGGCATGCTGATAGCTGCCATGGAGATGTAGCATGCTGCTAGCTGCCATGGAGATGAAGCATGCTACTAGCTGCCATGGAGACGCAGCATGCTGCTGGCACAAATGAAGATGCAGCATGTTGCTACCACAAACGGAGATGTAGTATGCTGCTAGCACAAATGGAGATGTGTATTCTGAAAGCACAAATGGAGATGTGGTATTTTGCTAGCACCCATGTAGTTGTGGTATGCTGCTAGCACCCATGGATATGTGGAATGCTGCAAGCACCCATGGAGATGCATTACTCTGCTCGCACCAGTGGAGATGTGGTACTCTGCTAGCCTCCATGCAGAAGTGTATTCTACTAGCACAAATGGAAATGTTGTATGCTCTTAGCAACCATAGAAATGTGGTATACTGCTAACACCAGTGGAGATTTGGCATGCTGCCAGCAGCCATGGAGATGCAGTACACTGCTAGCAGACATGGAGATGCAGTAAGCTGCTAGCAGCTATGGAGATGCTGTACACTGCTAGCAGCCATGAAGATGCACATATGGAGATGTGGTATACTGTTAGTACCCATAGAGATATGGTATACTACCATATCACTATGGGTACTAACAGTATACCATAGATATATGATATACTACCTGCACCCATGGAGATGTGGCATACTGCTAGCACACATGGAGATGCAGTACATGCTAGCAGCCATGGCAATGCAAAATGCTGCCAGCAGCCATGGCAATAAGGTACACTGCTAGCAGCCATGGTGATGTGGTACATTGCTAGCAGCCATGGTGATGTGGTACACTGCTAGCACCCATGAATTTGCGGTATGTTACTTGCACCAATGGCAATGTGGAATGCTGCAAGTAGCCATGGCGACTCAGTACGCTGCAAGCAGTCACAGTGATGTGCTATGCTGCTAGGACCCATGGAAATGTGCATTCTGCTTGCATCTATGGAGATGTGGTATACTGCTTGCACCCAGGGAGATGTGGTATGTGGCCAGTATCCATGAAGATATAAAAAGTAACATTGCAATGCACTTTAAAACAGTTCATAATGCTGATTATTCTTTGTTAAAAGCTTTTGTTTTAGAAGAAGTTTTTATGAAAATTGGTGAAATATGTGACAGTAAGGATAAACTTCTTTATAAATAATCTGTTTATATTTTAAAGTTTAATACTATGGTACCTGTAGGTTTAAACTTAGAGATTAATTGGAAACAATTATTATGTAGTTGAGTAATTAATTAATGAATGGTGTTATAAAAAGTCTGAGTAAAGTTGTGTGTTTGTATTACTCCTGGAAGGCTGGAAGCCGAGGCACTAATTATTAAACCTGTGTTTCTACTGTGGCCAGTTGTGGATTTCTTACATATATTTTTGGGTGGACCATGGCCACTGATCCATCCAGCAATTTTCCAAGGGCTCTAAGGGAATATTCTGCAGTTATGCAGACTGCATCTCAGAGAACCCTGACTACCTTGGATAATTATGTTGCTCAAAGTGTCTCTTCTAACAATGAACATTCTAATATAAATGTAAGTGGAAGCTTTACAAATTATATGAAAAGTTTGATGGGGAGAGACACATGAACTTATTTATAAAGAATCTGTTTATATTTTAAAGTTTAATACTATGGTACCTGTAGGTTTAAACTTAGAGATTAATTGGAAACAATTATTATGTAATTGAATAATTAATTAATTAATGGTGTTATAAAAAGTCTGTGTAAAGTTGTGCGTTTTGTATTACTCCTGGAAGGCTGTAAGCCGAGGCGCTAGAGTTCTGAGTTTTTTATTAAACCTGTGTTTGTACTGTGGCCAGTGGTGAATTTCTTCATGCTACTGTTCTTCAAGTTGTGACATATCCATGGAGATATTGTATGCTGCTCATACCCACAGAGACACTTGGAGATGCAGTATGCTGCTAGTAGCTATGGAGATGCAGTATGCTGCTAGCACAAATGGAGATGTGGTATGCTCCCAGCAGCCATGGAGATGTGGTATGCTCCTAGCAGCCATGAAATGTGGTATGCTCCTAGCACCAGTGGAGATGTGGCCTGCTGCTAGCAGCCATGAAGATGCAGTACACTGCTAGCAACCATGGTGATGTGATACACAGTTAGCAGCAATGGATATGCAGTATGCAGCTAGCAGCCATGGAGATGCAGTATGCTGCTAGCAGTCATGGAGATGAGGTATGCTGCTAGCAGCCATGGAGATGCAGTATGCTGCTAACATTGATAGATACATGATATGCAGTACACTGCTAGCACCAATGGAGATATTGTATACTGCTATCAGCCATGGAGATGCTGTATGTTTCTACCTGCTGTGTAGATAAATATGCTGCTATCAGCCATGTAGATGTGATACACTGCCTGCTACATAGAGATGCGTATGCTGCTACCTCTCATCAAGATGTGGTATACTGCTAGAACCAATAGAGATGTGGTATGCTGCCACCATGGGTGGCATGCTGCTAGCAGCCATGGATATGTGGCATGCAGTTAGCAGCCATGGAGGTGTGGCATGCTGCCAGCAGCCATGGAGATGTGGCATGCTGCCAGCAGCCATGGAGATATTGTAAGCTGCTAGCAGCTATGGAGATGCCATACATGCTAACAGGCATGGAGATGTATTATGCTGCTAGCACCCATGAATATGTGGTATGCTGCTAGAAGCCATGGAAGTGTGAATGCTGCAAGCATCCATGGAAATGCAGTATGCTGCAAGCACCACGAAGATGCATTATACTGCTAACATCACTGGAGATATGGTATGCCGATAGCACCCATAGAGATGTGGTATGTTAGTACCAGCCCTAGGGATATGGTACGGTGCTAGCACCCATTGAGATGTGTATGTAGCTAGCACTCATGGAGATATGTATTGTGGTAGCATGCATGGATGTGTGGTATCCTGCTAGCACCAATGCAGATGCAGTAGACTGGTAGCATTCATGGAGATGTGGTGTTCTGGTAGCACCTATGGCAATGCTGTATGTTGCTTGGACCCACGGAGATGTTTATGCTGCTAGTATGCATAGAGATGTGGTATCCTGATAGGACCAATGGAGATGTGGTATGCTGCTAGCAGCATGGCAATGTGGTACAACACTGCTCAAAGCCATGGAGATGTGATATGCTACTAGCATACATGGAGATGCACATGCTGCTAGAACCCATGGAGATGTGTATGCTGCTAGCACCCATGATATGATGTACACTGCTAGCAACCATTGAGTTGTGGTATGCTGCTAGCAGCAATGGAGATGTGGTATGCTGCTAGCATTGATAGAGATGTAGATATAGAAATGTGTATACTGCTAGTACCCATATATATATGGCATGCTGCTAGCTCCCATAGAGGTGTGGCATGCTGCTAGCAATCATGGAGGTGTGGCATGCTGCTAGCAGCCATGGAGGTGTGGCATGCTGCTAGAAGACATGGAGATGGGGCATGCTGCTAGCAGACATAGACATGTGGCATGCTGCTAGCAGACATGGATGTGTGGCATGCTGCTAGCAGCCACAGAGGTGTGGCATGCTGCTAGCAGTCATGGATGTGGGGCATGCTGCTAGCACGCACAGTTGTGTAACATGCTGCTAGAAGCCATAGATGTGTAACATGCTGCTAACAGCCACATATGTGTAACATGCTGCTAGTAGCCATAGAGATACACATAAGGAGATGTGGTATGCTGCTAGCACCAGTGGAGATATTGTAAGCTGCTAGCACTCATGGAGATGTGGCATGCTGCTAGCACCCAGGGAGATGCAGTACATGTTAACAATCATGCAGGTTCATTACATGCTAATAGCTATGCCAATGCAGTACATGCTAGCAGCCATGGAGATGTAGTATGCTGCTAGAAACTATGAATGTGTGGTATGCTGCTGGTAGCCATGGAGTTGTGACATTCTGCTAGCAGCCATGGAGGTGTGGCATGCTGTTAGCAAACATGGAGGTATGGCATGCTGCTTGCAGACATATACATGTGGCATGCTGCTACCAGAAACATAGGTGTGGCATGCTGCCAGCAGACATGGGTGTGTGGCATGCTGCTAACAGACATGGAGGTGTGGCATGCTGCTAGCACCCATAGATGTGTAACATGCTGCTAGAAGCCATAGAGATGCACATATGGAGATGTGATATGCTGCTAGCACCATTGGAGATATTGTAAGCTGCTAGCACTCATGGAGATGTGGCATGCTGCTAGCACCCAGAGTGATACAGTACATGTTAACAGTCATGCAGATGCAGTACATGCTAGTAGCCATGCAGATGCAGTACATGCTAGCAGCCATGGAGATGTAGTATGCTGCTAGCAACTATGAATATGTAGTATGCTGCTGGCAGCCATGGAGTTTTAAATCTGGCTAGTACTCATGGAGGTGTTTATGCTGCTATCAGCCATGGATTTGTGATACACTGCTAGCAGCCATGGAGTTGTGGTATGCTGCTAGTAGCCATGGAGTTGTGGTATGCTGCTAGCATCCATGGTGATGTGGTACTCTGCTAGCTGCCATGGAGAAGCTGTATGCTTCTAGCACCCATGGAGATGCAGTACATATTAGCAGCCATGCAGAAGCAGTACTTGCTAGCAGCCATGGAGATGCAGTATGCTGCTAGCACACATGGAGATGCACATGCTACTAGCACCTATGGAGATGTGTATGCTGTCAGCATGAATGAAGATGTGGTATGCTTCTAGCACCCATGGATATGTGGTATGGCTGCTAGTAGCACTGGTGATGTGGTACACTACTAGCAGCCCTGGTGATGTGGTACTGTACTAGCAGCCATAAAGATGCTGTACCATGCTAACCCCATGGAGATATGCATGCTGCTTGCACCCATGGAGATGCAGTATGCTGCTAGCAGTCATTGAGATGTGTGCTGCTAGCAGCAATGAGATGCACATATGGAGATGTGGTATGCTGCTAGCAGCCATGGAGATGTAGTATGCTGCTAGCACCCAGGCACCCAGTATTACTGCTGGACAGGTTAAAACAACACTGTCCAAGGCCAAGAATACAACTTCTATGGGACCTGACAATATCCATGACTGTGTTCTACATAAACTAGACTTTGAACTGGCCTCTCACCTGTGTGCCCTGTTCAATCAAAACCTCACCTCAGGCTTTGTCCCTACGGAATGGCGCACTGCTAAGTCATCCCTCTCCACAAAAGATGAGTGACTATAGACTCTAGAACTATCGCCCAATTAGCTTGATGAGTCTGATATGCAAAGCTATGGAATGCATCATCATGGACCTAATAAACAAGGATATAGGGAACTTCCAAACTCTGGATCCTACACAGTTTGATTTTGTGAAGAGTAGATCATGCCTGCGCAACTTGGTCAACTTCTTTGAGTCAGTCACCAGAGCTGTGGATGAAGGCAATGTGGTTCATACAGCCTACCTTGATCTGGCCAAGGCCTTAGATACTATTCCCCACTAAGGAATCATAGAAAAACTCACTAAGCTAGGCATCAACCCCTATATTACTAGGTGGGTTTCAAACTGGCTCACAGATATAACCCAAAGTGTGACAGTAGCTGACTCCAAGTCAGACTACCAACCAGTTACAGGTGGAGTCCCACAAGGTTCGGTCCTGGGTCCTCTCCTGTTTGGTATCTACTTCTCTTGACAAAGTTCACAGACAATTGCAAGTTGGAAGCTATTATAAACTCCCCAAGTGATGTTGACCTCCTACAGAAAGGCCTCACTGAGACCAACGACTGGTGTCAGAACCATGGTCTTAAGGTCAATGCCAAAAGATGTGTCATCATCCCCCTTGGAAAAACCCGGTTCCCTTGAGTTACCACATCGATGGCAGTTCACTGAACACAAAAGGCATTAGAAGAGATTTGGGAACACAGGTTGACAGCCACCACATTGCCACTGTGGCCAGAAAGTCCTTCTGTGTGGCACATCTCATTACTAAGGGTTTTGCATCCAGGAAGAAAGAGGTCATTGTCTCCCTCTACTCTTCCCTCATTAGGCCAATCATTGAGTACTATGCCCCATTTGGCATGTACCTCACTAGACACTTGCAACAACTGGAGAGGCAGTAAAAGTACCTCACAAAGAGAATCCTAAGTCTTAAACACTTTTCCTATATGGACAGACTCAAAAAACTCCAACTATTCTCTGTCTCTTATCGCCTACCTAGAGGCGATCTCTGCTCGACTTTCAAAGCCATGTCTGACCCAGCTCTGTAGAAATGCTACAGCTAAAGAAATCCCAATCCCTCTGCGCCACATCCTCTAGAGACCTCAACCTCATTACCACAATCAACAGAACATGCTGGAGGGACAGGTTCATAACCCAGAGACTGCCCATGCTATGGAATAGACTTCCCATACATGTCAAGCAGAGCACCTCATTGGCCCTCTTCAAGAAAAATCTTGATGAGTAGATGGGAAATAGAAAATTCACCTTGGGAATTGCTCCAGTGGCTCTACATGACAGACGCACTGGGATCTAAGGTCAGGTGGCACGATGTATGGGTAATTCTATAGGCTAGGCTTGTAAATGCTCCAGGGCTATTAGCCTAGTACACACCTATGAACCTATATGTGGTATGCTTCTAGCAGCCTTGGAAGCATGAATGCTGCAAGCACCCATGGAAATGCAGTATGCTGCTAGCACCATGGAGATGTAGTCTGTTACTAACATCCATGAAGATGTGGTATGCCGATAGCACCAAGTGAGATGTGGCATGCTAGTAGCAGCCATGGGAATGTGGTATGCTTCTAGCACCCATGGAAATGTGTTTGTGGCTAGCACCTATGAAGGTGTGTATGCTGCTAGCATGCACATGCATGCATGGAAGTGTGGTATCCTACTAGCACCAATGGAGATGTGGTACACTGCTAGCACCCACGGAGATGCAATAAGCTGCAAGCATCCATAGTGATGCATTATGTTGCTAGGAGCCATGGAGATGTGTTGGCTGCTAGCATGCATGGAGATGTTGTATTCTGCTTGAACCAATGGACATGCGGTACTCTGCATGGTACACTGCTAACAGCCATGTTTCTGTGGTACGCTGGTAGCAGACATGGAGATGTGCATGCTGCAAGTATCCATTGAGATGTGCATGCTGCCTGCATGCATGGAGATGTGCATGCTGCCTGCATGCATGGAGATGTGGTATGCTGTTAGCACCCATGGATATGTGGTATGATGCTAGCACCCATGGAGATGTGGTATGCTGCTAGCAGTCATGAAGGTGCAGTATGCTGCTAGCAGTCATGATGATGTGGTATGTTGCTAGCAGCCATGATGATGTGGTACACAGCAATTGCCATGGAGTTGCAGTACATTGCTAGCACCCATGGATATGTGGTATTTTGCTAGAAGCCATGGCAATGTGGTATGCTGGCAGCAGTCATGGCAACATGATATGCTGCTAGCAGCCATGATGATGTGTTATTCTGCTAGGACCCATGGAGAGGTGTATTCTTCTTGCACCCATGGAGATGTGGTATGCTACTTGCACCCATGGAGATGTGGCATGCTACTAGCACCCATGGAGATATTGTATGTTGCTAGCACTAGGCTATTGGCTCTGATGCCCTTAGAAGCCTTGCCAAGAATTTAGCCCATGTTCTGGCAAGTCAGCACCCAATGCCCCTGACTAGCAAGGACACAGGTGGAATCCCAGGTGTGTATTTTCTGTTCCCCATTCACTTATCCAGGTTACACTTAAAAAGTGCTAATGGGGTACTCTGCTTGACGTGAAGTGGGAGTCTAATCCACGGAAAGGGGAGTCTCTGGGACATAAATCTGTCCAGCCAAGAAGTCCTATTGATGTAATACAAAACACATCAAAAACAAATTCCCAACAGGAACAAAAAACTTGGAAAAAAAAAATGATCCCAACAATGACCTGGAACACACTAGCTTTACTGAGAACAAAATGTTCCTTCAACTAAGTGCTTTCGCCAGTAATTGGCTTCATCAGAGTCAAAGAAACCTCTAACTACAACAGAATAAATAGTGAAAAAGTGTTTTACAAACACTTAATTAGTTAATTGATAAGCCAATCATCAACCATAAAATAACATTAGGTGAACCGCCCTTAAGAAAGTGCTTAGTGCAAATAATTTCATCTAAAACAAATCAAAGAATCCATTTAACAATGCATATAATACATAGCCAAATTTAAACATATCCACTAGGTTCCAAAAACAAAATATTGGTTGAAAAATTTAAGTGAACATATAAAAAATACTATAAACATTTCTTCCATGAATTAAAAATATTGTCATATAAAAATCATGTATATAAAAAGAACATAGCAGCAGGCAATGCTGGTAAACATACCCAAGCTGAAAAACTATTAACTTTTAACTTTTGAAGTTTGAAACAATACCAAACTATGGTTTCAGACTTATTCAAAACACTATTACATCCCCACAGTGTAGCTGTTCCAGGTGCAAAATAAATATTGTACCCAGTATAGTAAGTGTACTAAATAATGTTATTAGATCTCTGCTTTAACATGGGCATGGAACTATTACAACCACAAAAAGTACCAGGGGCAAACCAACAACAGATATTAGATGACTTTAACTGTTCAGGCCTGTTTTGGGACTGATGGTTTTGACTTTGGTACAATGAACAACTCAGAGAATTTTGGTTTTGTGAATTCATCTAGACATTCTGATGATATGAGTGGTGAAGTTACTGTGCACAATGGTTTCACCATTTATAATTTTAGTGGTTTGACTATTAACGAAGCACATTTCAAACTGTTAAATAAAGGGACTACATTTGTCCCAGTTTTTAAATTTAACATAGCTGATGTTCTTATTAGTTTGAAGCTTTACATCCGGCAACTTAATCTTAGGATGTTTTTTTCTGAACATGTCAACACTAATATTAACAATTGTAATGGAACCTTAAAAAAAAAAAGTACGTTTATTCCCCCAAATCACATGGACGTTCATATTTTTGAAAGGATGTGTGAAAAAGAATTTAGAGAAATTATTCAAAATAACAACTCTAATGTCTTTACACAGCATGATAATCTCAGTCATGAGGAAAGACTAACTCTTCGTAATTTAGCAAAAAACTGGGATGTTAGGATTATGAAACCCGACAAGGGTGGGAGGGTAGTCATTATGGGTCACATAGACTATGTATCTAAGATGCACGAGATTCTGAATGACACAAACACATATCATAGAGTTTCAAAAAATGAAATGAACAGAGCCTATACTGGTGTTGATTTATACCTAATGGATGCTTTATATGAAGGTGTTTTTGATGAGAATGAAGTAAAATGTTTAACAGTCACCCACCCAATCACACCGGTCATTTTTGGGATTCCCAAAATCCACAAAAATGTTAACAACCCACCCTTTAGACCTTTTGTGGTGGCCAGGGGTTCCAAGACTGAACCTTTGGCAGCATTTGTGGATTTTGGGCCCCAATGTGTGGTCAATGGAATTGATAATATTCTGAAGGATTCATGGCACTGTTTGGAACACTTGAGACATACCAACAATGCTACTCAATATTCCTTTCTCACCATTGATGTGGTGAATTTATTTACAGTTATTCCACATGATGAGGGATTAAATTGGTTCAGAGAATCCTTGCTCACATGAGATAGGATAGATAGGAAAAAGATTGATCAACTGGTGGAACTAATGGAATTGGTTCTTAGGAACAACTATTTAACCTTTGAAGGTGAATTGTTTCACCAGATTGCTGGTGTTGCCATGGGTGCCAAATGTGCCCCTGTCTATGCAAATTTGATCTTGTTGCATTGGGAAAGATCCCATATTTTTTGCACTAACTTTATGCAAAATATTCTGATGTACAATAGGTTCCTTGACAATGTTCCTATTTTGTGGAAAGGCAATGAGGAGGAGGTTAAAACATTTGTAGAGTGCCTAAATCATACCACTGCCTTCCTTAAATTCACCTACATCTGGCACCAGACCGAAATAGATTATCTTGACATTCATCTCAAGATCACTAATAAGGGGCTACAAAGTAACATACACAGGAAAAAAACACATTCCAACTCCCTACTTCATTTCAATAGTTGCCACCCTCACCATCAGAAAAAAAGTATTATTAAGGGTCAAATGGTGAGGTTATCAAGATTGGTTAGTGAAGAGAAGATTTTTTTGAATGAGATGTACACTTTAGTAGGGTAGGGATGTTTTTAGAGAGAGGTTATCCCCTAAAAATGGTTTTAAACACAAAACGTGAAGTGGTTTCCAAAAGGTATATATCTCTTTCTCCTATTTTAACATCAGGTACTAAACCTTTGGGCACTACCACAAGGGATAATTCTGACGTACTTGTTTTAAAATACAACCCTTTGTGTACCCCCCTTATTGAAACAGCTAAAACATTGTGGCAAGTTAGTTTCAATGAATACACCAAGAAAAAGTTGGGGGCTCAACCCACGGTGGTATTCATTAGGGGGAAAAACATTAAAAACATCCTGGAGGACAAGAAAAATAGATGGCACAAGTCTTTGATGGTCAAATGTGGGTCATGTAAATTTTGTCGCTACATTAATGACAGGCCATATGTGGCGATACATGGGCATGATTATGCTTTATCATGCCCAGGGAGATGTAGTTATAATACTATGATGTTAGTCTATGTTGCCACGTGTGTCAGTTGCCATGCTTTCTATGTGGGAAAAACTGTCCGAAAGCTAAAGAACAGGATTGGTGAACATCTTAGGGCCATTAGAAGGAAAGACGGGCACAATGCCCTATTCAACCATAGTGTTGGTTGTCCCAATTTTAAAAAAATTATTTTTTTTTGTTATTGACCGGGTAGTACTGAACTGTAGGGTTGGCGATGACAGACTTCTTGTTGAAAGCAAAGAAGCAAGGTGGCAATTGAGGTTAAACACCACGCAACCACCAGGACTTAATGAGGGTATTTCCCTCATACCCATGTTAAAGCAGAGATCTAATAACATTATTTAGTACACTTACTATACTGGGTACAATGTTTATTTTCTACCCGGAACAGGTACACTGTGGGAATGTAATAGTGTTTTGAATAAGTCCGAAACCATAGTTTGGTATTGTTTCCAACTTCAAAAGTTAAAAGCTAATAGTTTTTCAGCTTGGGTATGTTTACCAGCATTGCCTGCTGCTATGTTCTTTTTATATACATGTTTTTTATATAACAATATTTTTAATTCATGGAAGAAATATTTATAGTATTTTTTATATTTTCACAAACTTTTCACCCAGTTTTGTTGTTTTTGGAACCTATTGGATATGTTTAAATTTGGCTAGGTATTATATGCATTGTTAAATGGATTCTTTGATTTGTTTTAGATGAAATTATTTGCACTAAGCACTTTCTTAAGGGCGGTTCACCTAATGTTATTTTATGGCTGATGATTAGCTTATCAATTAACTAATTAAGTGTTTATAAAAAACTTTTTCACTATTTATTCTGTTGTAGTTAGAGGTTTCTTTGACTCTGATGAAGCCAATTACTGGCGAAAGCGCTTAGTCGAAGGAACATTTTGTTGTCAATAAAGCTGGTGTGTTCCAGGTCGTTGTTGGGATCATTTTTTTTTTCTTTATTTTATTTTTCCAAGTCCTATTGATGTCACAGACCAGTTTGAGGTTGTGTGGACGGGTTGCTTGAGTGGAGCTAGACTTGCAGATTGCAGCAGTCCCATCAAGGTGGGGTCTGAGATTGCTTTGTATGCCAGACAGAGGTCACCTCTGTGGAGTCTGTAGGAGACTGAATAGAGGGACAGGGCCTTTAGCCTATCTGTGTAGGGTCGATGTTTGAGGCCCTGGATTCTCCTTTTGAGGAACCTCTGTGGTATATCCAGCTGCTGCATATGCTTTGTGAGGTACATGCCGAAGGGGGCATTGTACTCAACAATGGGTATTATAAGGGAAAAATACAGGGATGTTATGACCACCTTGTCCCTGGATGAGATACCCTTACTAATGAGATGGGCCATGTAGAAAGCTTTCCATACAATGGAGGCAATATGGTAGTCAATAGCCCAGGTTTAATTGGAGCTAAGCGTCGCATCGTGCAAACCCATTTAAAGCTGTATTAATAACCTTCTGTCTTTCTGACATTGTTCTGTACATCAGCAAAGTGATCACCCATGCCAAGTCTCAAACTCAGGACCTTGCAACTAGGGCATACTGCATTATCCCACTAGGCCACTCAGCTTTTCTGTGGCATGCTGCTAGCAGCAATGGAGATGCAGTATGCTGCTAGCACCCCTGGAGATGCAATATTCTGCTAGCAACCATAGAGATGCAGTATGCTGCAAGCACAAATGGAGATGTAGTATACTGCTAGCACAAATGGAGATGTGTATTCTGCTAGCACAAATGGAGATCAGGTATACTGCTAGCACCAGTGGAGATGTGGAATGCTGCTAACACCAGTGGAGATGTAGCATGCTGCTATTAGCCATGGAGATGCAGTACCCTTGCAAGGTGCTGCTAGCCTCCATGGAGATGCAGGGTGCTGCTAGCCACCATGGAGATGCAGTATGCTACTAGCACAAATGGAGATGTGTATTCTGCTAGCACAAATGGAGATATGGTATGGTCCTAGCAGCCATGGAGATGTGGTATGCTCTTAGCAGTCACGGAGATGTGGGATGATCCTAGCACTCATGGAGATCTGGTATGTTGCTAGCACCTATGGAGGTGTGGCATGCTGTTAGCACCCATGGAGATGTGGCATGCTGCTAGTACCCTTGAAGATGTGGTATGCTGCACAAGGAGATATGGTATGCTGCTATTAGCGATGGAGATATGGTATGCTGCTAGAACTCATAGAGATGTGGTATGCTGCTAGTTCCCATGGAGATGCAGTACATGCTAGCAGTCATGGAGATGTAGTATGCTGTTAGCAGCCATAGAGGTGTACATGCTGTATGCAGCCATGGAAATGTGGTATGCTGCTAACGCTCATAGAAATGTGGTATGTCAATAGCATCTATACAGATGTGGTATGCTAATAACAGCCATGGGGATGTGGTTTGCTGCTAGCACTCTTGGAGATGTGTTTGCTGCTAGCACCTATAAAGAAATGGCATGCTGCTAGCCACCATCAACATGAATATGCTGCTAGCCCCTTGGAGATGTGGCATGCTGGTAGCAGCCACAGAGATGTATATACTGCTTGCAGTATGCTGCTTGCCTCCATGGAGATGTGGTATTTATTTATTTAGTTAGTTATTTTAACATTTGTTTTATTTATTTGACATTTTTTTACTAAGAAAGTCTGACTAGGTATCAGCCCATTTTCATTGGAGGCCTGGGGAGAAAAGCTGTACTGTACAATTTAAACAGAATTACAAACCAACATTGCTTACAAAGACTAAGTCAGCCACAAAGGAGTACAATTTGTGAATAGAATAAAAGAAGAAAATAAGCAAATATAAAGCAAACAATATCGTTGAACATACATTACAAAGTAGAGAGTTCTTAATATAGGGTCTATATTACAAGATCAAAGCTTTACATAATCGAATAAGTAAAGCTCAAATTTGTAATATCAAAACCATAAAATGCCAAATGGCCAATTTAACCCAGGGAAACACTTTGCTGTTATGTGGTGTATGCCCACTTCTCCAATTTGGAGTGATCTTGGAGTTGGTATATTTAGGTAGGGGGGTGTGGGGGCAAAGCCACCCACTTGATTTTGGATCTAGAACTTTTTTTTTTTTTGATTTGGCCAAGGGAAGTTTTCCCTTGGTTGAATCGGATGTTCGACAATTTTAGCTGTCGATATTACAAGATTGAGCTTTAGTTATTCGATTAACTAAAGTTTAATCTTGTAATATAGACACTTATATGTTATATAATAATGCATGAAAAATATATTACAGAATAAGTAATAAGTTGTAAAAACTATATACACTTTCTGGCAGGAGACTTGGGTAGTAAATTTCAGTTATAATTTCTGGAACAGATAAAGGTTAGTGCAAGAATAAAGAGAAAGAACATTGGAAGAATTATAGAAAGGTTAGAATAGAAAATAGGTAATGCAGGAAGGGAGTTAGAAGGGAGTTAGGATAGATCAAGAAAAAGTCTAAGACTGGGGAGAAGGGAATGGAAAAGAGTACTAAGATGGCATGGAGCATGGGCACATCCAATTATTGATTAGATGTTCCTCAGCCTAGACTTGAAGGAATAGTCTAGGGTATAAGTCTGATTGATTTTGGAATGCTATTGCATGATTTGGCAACACATTGAGAGTACAGACTAACATTGTTGCATCTTTCATGTTTGTAAATGGTAGATACTTGTGAGAAGAACGTAGGTCACGAGATGGAATATAGTGTTCAAGTAGTGATGACGTAGTTTGTGGAAAAGAGTTGTACAGCATTTTGTGTGTTAGTGTTAGTTGATTAAAAGTGAGAATGTGGGGTAGTTTGAGCCAATTTAGGGACTTACAGAGCAATGGTGAGTGTAGTGGGCTTGGCCTGTGGCCACTTTAGCTATTTTATAACCTTAGCTAAGTTTTGCTTTGAGGGGAGAGTGAAGACTGGTTAGAATAGGTGAAGTATATAGAAGAGAATGTAAGAGATAGGTGGTAGTAAGGGATACAGTTGCAGAGTTGGAGTTGAATTTCTTATCCCTATACATCATGCCCAGTTTTTGTTTATTTTTTTTAATGTTGTTGCTGATATGCAGGTAAGATGTAAGATTGTTGTTGATAATTACATCTAACAGTTTTCTGTGTGAAACCACATCAATTGAAGTATTGTTCAAAGCTGTAATATCAAAGTTAGAAATATCTGGAGAAAATTGTTTTGGTAAAATAGAAGTTTAGTTTTATTGGGTTAAGTAGTAGATGGTTGTTGGTGAGCCAAGACTCAATGGAAGTGAATGCTTCTTGAGTTAAGCTCTATAGATAAGAAAAATTACTGGTAAAGCAGATTAATGTAGAGTCATTGGCATATCGAATTAGGGTGGCTTTTTGATGGCAGTATTAAAATGGTTAATAAAAATGTTGAAGAGGAATGAACCTAATATTGAGCCTTGGGGTACACCAGTGCTGGCTGGTAAGTAAGGAGAGAAGTTTGAGCTCCATTTGTCAGATTAATATCTATTAGAGACATAGCTAGTGAACCATTATAAGGATGTTTCGGTTAAGTCCAGAAGAGATATTTGGGATAAGACTTTGGGGTGGGAGATAGTATCATAAGCTTTAGATAGATCTAATAACAGAGAAGAAACAAAGTTTCCTGAGTCATGAGCTTTGCTGACAGTGTCAGTAAAGGATAGTAGAGCAGTGATAGTGCTATGTGCTCATCTGAATCCATGTTGGGTGGGTGAGAGAGATTATTGTCAAGTAGGTATTGAAGAAGTTGTTTATGGATACATGTTTCTAGAAGTTTTGATAGTGGTGAAAGAATAGCAATTGGCTTAATGTTTGGAATTTCTGTGGAGGTGCCATCTTTGTGGAGGGGAAGGATGAAGGATTCTTTCCATGGGAATGGGACATACACTTCCCTGAAAGATCTATTAATGATTATGGAGATTGGATAGGCAATTGAGTCAGCAGCCATGTTTAGGAATTCATTAGGAAGATTGTCTGCTGAGGGGGGGACATGGTTTTACCTTGCACAAGGGAATTTTGATGAAGGAAGTGGGAAATGGTTGAAGAGAAAATGTGGAGTGACAGGTAAAAGGAGGTTGAGAGAAAGTAGAGGGTGATGGAGGGAATTTGTTAGTGATGGATGCTATGCTATCAGTGAAGTAAGAGTTAAATTGAGATGCTATGTCAGGACAGGTAGTATCACAGGATGGTTGGGGTGAAGACTGACTTCCTGAGTATAGGATTTTTTTGACAGTGAGCCAGACATTTTTTGATTGGATCTGTGCTGATCTTTTGGCTTTGCATAGAATTGTTTTTTTATCTAAATTAATGTGTTTCTATACAAGGTTACACAGTGCTTTGAAATGCTGTAAATTATTATGAGTCTATGTTTTAGGTAAGTTGTCCAAGCCTTTTCTCTTTTTTGCATAAGTGATCTGGTACAGACAGAAAGCCAAGGAGTATAGCTGGTTTTCACTCTTTTCCTTCTGGTGGAAGCTAAACTCTCCCAGGTATTCAGGAATGTAGAATTAAATTGTTCAACTGTATCATCTAGTGGTAAGTATTTAGGGAAAAACAACTAACTGAGTGTACTATAGTTGTAAAGGCCTGGTGGTCAAAGTTAAATATGTTTCGTACTGTCTTGTAGGTATGTTGTCAGCATAAATGAGAGAGAATTCTAGTGGAGATGGGGTGGTGATCACTGACAGAGGCTGGAAGTGTTTTGGATATAGAAAAATTGCTATGATGGGAGACCAAAATCCAATCAATAATTGAGCCATTTTGGTTTGTGAAACTGGTAAAGTTTGGGTGAGTAACTAGTTAAGAAAATCCAAATAAGTTTATGCTATCTGTAAGGAATTGTAAGTAAAGTTTCTGCTAGTCAGTTTTGATATCACCTAGTATTACTGTTACCAGAGAAACATGTTTTGACACCCCCGATAGGATACTTTTCAGAGCTGATAGATTATTGCCAGGGGGTAAGTATAAAGCTATAATGCAGAGACTTTTATTGTTTAATTTAAGGTAGGTGATCAACAATTGAGCTTTGTCAAAGGAGGGTATGGATTAGATGTGTGGGGTTAAGGGGATGGAATCAGGATATATTACTGCAACACCTCTCATTTTCTTTTAAGTCAATCAGTTCTGAACATATTAAAGACAGGAGGAAGTACTTTGGTATCTTTTATGTGAGGTTTAAGCCAGGTTTCAGTGATTAGATAAGCTCACCAGCTTAAATATAAACCCCTGTATCACTAGATGGGTTGCAAACTGGCTCAAGGACAGAACCCACATGGTTAGAATTGCTGAAGCCATGTCAGACTCCAAACCAGTTACAAGTGGCATCCCACAAGGCTCAGTCCTAGGACCTCTCTTGTTCGGTATATATTTCTCGGAGGTACAGGCTAACATGGAAGGACTGTGGCTGACCAAGTTCGCAGATGACTGCAAACTGGGTGCCATAATCGGCTCTCCAGCCGACACAAGCATCTTACAAAAGGGCCTCATAGAAACAGACAACTGGTGCCAGAGCCATGGCCTCAAGCTAAACGCCAAAAAGTGTATAGTCATCCCCTTTGGCAAAAACAAAGTGTCCCCAAATTACCACATAGGTGATAATCCATTAAGTATGGAAGAAGTAATTAGGGACCTGGGGACCCAAGTTGATAGCAATCTCTCATTTGACAACCATGTGGCCAAAGTGGTTAGAAAAACATTTTATATAGCCCACCTAATCATAAAGGGATTCACATCTAGATCAGGGGAGGTCATTATGCCTCTTTACTCATCCCTCATCAGGCCCATAATTGAGTACAATGCCCCTTTTGGGATGTACCTTACTGGACACCTGCAGCAACTGGAAAGACCCCAAAAGTACCTCATCAAGAGGATCAAAGGGCTCAAACAGATGCCATATGCTGCCCGGTTAAAGAAACTCCAGCTCTACTCAGTGGCATACCACCTGCTCAGAGGCAATATGTACCTGATGTATAAAGCCATGTCCAACCCGGAATTAATGGACATGCTGCACCTCAGAAAATCCAAATCCCATCAAGCTACGCACTCGAGAGACTTGAACCTCAGCACTGAAATAAATAGGACATGCTGGAGGGACAGATTCATAACCCAGAGGCTCCCTTCACTCTGGAATAAAATCCCAGTCCAGGTTAGGTCCCTCAATGACTGTCTTCAAGAGGAATCTTGATGAGTGGATGGGAGATAGTAGGTTTACCCCGGGTATCACTTCTGTGTCACTGTTAGACAGAGGCACAGTATACTAACCTCGAAAAAGGGCATAGCAAAATTCATTTAAAATGGGTGGCGAAAGCCAAACACACTCTGGCTAGGCTTATAAATGCCCTAGGGCAGATAGCCTAGTATGAACTTATGAACCTATGAACCTATGAACTAATATGTCAGGGGATGGTGCAGTTATCCAAGTATGCATCTCAGAGATTTTGTTGCACATTTTGCTGCACATGCTATGTGTGTTTACTGAGGCAAATTGAAGCATAGGTTCATAGGTTCATAGATTAGTACTAAGCTAACTGCCCTTGTGAGCCATTTTAAGCCTAGCCAATTATCCCTTGTGAGACTCAAACCCTGCACCTTGTGTTTGTAAGGCAAACACTTTAACCATTAGGCCACCCTCTTCACTTTCATGAACCTGAAATATGGGTTGATGATGGGAACTGGGTGATGTTGGGACCAGGGTTAGGGTTGGTGTCACCACAAAGTTGGAGGAATTTTAAGATTGTATAGCAAATGCAAGATTTAATTGTGGTTAAATTGTCAGAAATGTTTATGTTAAACGGGTATAGCTGTGTCTGAAACAGTTTAGGTTTAAAGAACAATATATTGTGTGTGAAAGAAATGAGCAGTGATAGGTAGGGAGTAGTAATATGTATTATTGGTGAAAAAGGTAATGCCTGTAGGAGAGCTTAGCATAGGTCAGATAGGGACTAGAAATGATGAAAGTGAAGAGAGGGAGAAGAGCATTAGTGACAGGAGAGTAAGGAGAATCCTTTTAGATTAAGGATTATTAGAGAGGTAATCTGAAAAAAAACTACCTATGTGGATAATTGGAGGAGAGTAGTAAAGTTTGTAGAAATGAAGGAGCAGGTAGTATGTGTATAAGATGCTAGTGTGATATTAACAGAAATATGTTGAGAGATGGAGTGTATGAATGATGAGGGTAGAGCCAACAGAGGAAGGGGTGTGGTGTGGGTATGGTTAAATTTGGAAGCAGTTGGGGATGTTTGGAATTTGGGGGCAGGGTAGGGGAGTGAAGTGAGCCTGGAAGGTGAAAGGAGTGGGATGACACCCCAGAGACAGAAAATCTTCAGGTAAGTACTCGGAAAAAAAGTATCAGACAGCAGCAAATCAATTTAAAACTCTTGTTATGGGGGCCAGTTAAGTATTGGAAGCACAGTAGTGTGGTATATAAGGTTATGTACACAGTATTAAAGAATATAAGCTTAAGGTCATTCTGTACTCCTTCTTAACTAAGGACAGTGGAATCAGAAACTGCTGCAAATATAATTCCTAATTAAATTAAACTGGGAGGGGGATAGCTGCACTTGAGGATGTCTGCGCACGCTATATAGATCACAAGTGTAAAAAAAAAACACGTAATATTAAAACAACTATGCAAGCCAAAGAACATTGCATATTGAATAGACGACTGATAATAAAAAAGTCTAGCATTCTCGTCTCACAGTAAGACACTGTCCGGTTCGATTCTCAGCTAGAGCGTCTTCTGCGTGGAGACATGCGTGAATGGGCGTACCTTCATTGAAGGTTGTGTGTCAGGGCTGGTAACTCGGCACGTAAAAATCAACTACCAATCATTAGTGGACCGGAGGTCCGCTGTGGTGACCTCTAACCAGGAAAAGCTGAAAGACACAACAACATACTTTTTTTATTTATAAAGCATTTTGGCAGGTTTGCAGAGAGGTTTCAGATGTTTTTTTTTTTTAAATCCATGAGTGTTTAAAATCATCCAGGTGGATTCCTTGTAGTTTAGAGCTGAGGGGGATAGCAGAACTAAGAAGAAAAAAAAATGGGAAGGAACAGGTTAGAAGGAGATAGGTAATTATCATACTGAGCTCAAGGCATATAATGTGAGGTAGATATTCTAAGTAGCTACAGAACCAACATAAAAAAAGAAGCTACAATACAGCAAAAGCTAAGACTGATAATATCAGACAGTTCTTATTTATGGCTAAGCAGTATAGCTATAAAATCCTATCTTCAACTACAGGATTTAGGTTGCATAAATAACTTAATATAAGAATCCCTACCACAGCAGCTATAATCTGGTTACCATTTAAACTATGCACAGTCAATACCCATAAACAATGTTCTTAGTCTGTCTACTTCAGCAAAGTTACATTAAGCACAAATATTTTTTTAGTATGCCCAAAGTAGAATTAGAGAAACTTAAAGTAGATACAGGAAAAGGAACAGCAGTCTACAAATTATGAGTTACAGCTACAGCATTATGAAGAGTATAGTATTCTTGCAGAAAAACCTTAGACTAATTTCCTGTAGAATGAAATGCATTCAAAGAGCTATCACATAGTTCATTTAGAATTTAAAATAGATTACATATAGGTACATTGAATTAACATCCTGTGAAATAAAATGTCTTCGCAGAGCTATCACATAGCTCAGTTAGAAACTTAAACTAAATTACACTCAAAGTACAACAGTGTACTAAATCCAAATTACTGCTACAGCACTATGTACAATAAACTATGCCTGCTGTGAAAAAGATAGATTAGCTTTTTGTTACATGGAAATATTACAAAGAGCCATCACCAAGTACATTTATAAAAAAAAATAAAAAATAAAAATAAAAAAAAGAACACATTTATAATAAAAAGAAAAAAATACTTGCTTATTTAGTGTGCACACTCCCAGCATAGGGGAATAGGGGACACGTGAGTTTATGGAGACCACAGTAAAAGTGAAATTGGAAAAAAATGGCTCCAGCTAGGATGGCTTTTGAATGGTGCAAAGCATCATGGGTGAAGGCAACAGAATAGAATTAAGGGAGACAAGGATGAAGTTGAATAAAAACTATAAGCAAAACAGGGATAAACGACACCCCAGAGACTGAGAATCTTCTAGTAAGTATTCAGATAAGGCAGTAGCAAATCAATTTAAAATGCTTGCTCTGGGGCTAGTTAAGTATTGGAAGAACAGTAGTAGGGTATATAAGGTTACGTACTGTACACAGCATTAAAGAACATAAGCTTAAGGTCAGCATCTATATTACAAAATTGAATACTTAGGTGATCGAACACCTAAACATAGAACTTGTAATATCGAACCCAAAAACGTTGAATGGCACAGGAAAACATGCCAGCTGGCCATGGGAAAAAAAATAACTTTACACCCAAACTTAGTGGCTGTGCCCACCACACCCCCCTAACTAAATATACCAACTCTGAGATAACTCTACAGTAGACAAAACAGCAAAATCTGGTGAATGGCCAAGGGAAATCTTTCCCTGTGTTAAATCGGCCATTTGCTGTTTTTTGCTTTCGATATTACAAGTTTGATGTTTAGGTGTTTGATCACCTAAGCATTCGATCTTGTAATATAGACCCTAAGGTCATTCTGTACTCCTCCTTAAGTAAGCACAGTGGAATCAGAAATGCTGCAAATACAATTCTTAATTAAATTAAGCTGGGAAGGGGAATAGCTGCACTTGTGGGGTGGGGAGTGCACACTATATAGATTACAAGGGTAAAAAAAACACGTAATATTAAAACTATTCAAGCCAAAAAGCATTGCATATCGAGTAGCCAATTATTAAACAGGAAATAAAGTTTATATGCTCTTTTTTTTTTTTTTGCTTTTTTTTTGCTTCTAACATCCATGGAGATGTGGTATGCTGGTAGCAACCATGAAGATGTGGCATGCTACTATCAGCCATGGACATGTGTATGCAATGAGCAACCATGGAGATATGGTATGCTGCTAGCTCCCATGAAGATGCGATAAACCTTTAGCACCCATTGAGATGAGGTACACTGCTAGCACCCAGAGAGAAGTGGTATGCTGTTAGCACCCATGAAGATGTGGTATGATGCTAGAACCCATGAAGATGAGGTATACTGCTATCATCCGTGTAGATGTTGTATGTTGCAAGCACTCATGTAGATGTTGTACGCTGTAGGCACCCATGGAGATGTGGTATGCTGTTAGCACCTATGGAGATATGGTATGCTGCTAATACCACTGGAGATATGGTATGCTAGTAGCACCCATGGAGAAGTGGTATGCTCCTAGTACCCATGGAGGTATGGTATGCTGCTAATACCACTGGAGATATAGTATGCTACTAGCACCCATGGAGAAGTGGCATGTTGCTAGCACCCATGGAGATATGTATGCTGCTAGCACCCATGGAGATGTGTATGATGCCAGCAAGCATTGAGATATGTATACTGCTAGCAGTCATGGAGATGCAGTATGCTGCTAGCACCCCTGGAGATGAGGCATGCTGCAAGCAACTATGGAGATGTAGTATGATGCTAGCCCTCATGGAAATGTGTAGACTGCTAGCAGCCATGGAAACATGGCATGCTGATAGTACCCATGGAGATGTGGCATGCTGTTAGCATCTATGAGGATGTGGTACACTGCTTATAGCTGTGGAGATATGGCATATTGCTAGCACCCATGGAGATGTGCCATATTGCTAGCACCCATGGAAATGTGTATGCTGTTAGCATCTATGAGGATGTGGTATACTGCTAGCAGAAGTGGAGAGGTGCTATGCTGTTAGGACACATGGAGATGTGGGATGTTGCTGCAGCCATGGAGATGTAGTATGCTGCTAGCACCCTTGGAGATGAGGCATGCTGCAAGCAATTATGAAGATGTGTTATGCTGCTGGACCTCGTGGAAATGTGTAGGCTGCTTGCACCCATGAAGACATGGTATGCTGCTAGCACCCATGAAGATGTGATATGTTGCTAGCACCCATGGGAGTATGGTATGCTGCTAGTATGAATGAAGATATGTATGCTGCAAGCACCCATCAAGATGTGGCATGCTGATAGCAGCCATGGAGATTCAGTATGCTGCTAGCCCCCTTAGTGTTGTTTTATGCTGTTAGGAACTATGGAGATGTTGTATGTGCTAACACCCATGGAACTGTGGTATGCCGCTATTAGCCATGGAGATGAGTATGCTGCTATTAGCCAAGAAGATGCAGTGTGCTGCTAGCACCCATAGAGATGTGTATGCTGCTAGCTCTCATCAAGATATGGTATGCTGCAAGCACCGATCAAGATGTAGTATGCAGATAGCACCCATGGAGATGTGATGTTTTGCTAGCACCCATGGAGTTGTGGCATGCTGCTAGCAGCCATGGAGATGTGGCATGCTGCTAGCACCCATGGAGATATGTTTGCTGTTATCACCCATGGAGATGTGGTATGCTCCTAGTATACATAGGTTACATACATAGATTAGTACTAGGCTAACTGCCCTTGCAAAACATTTTAAGCCTAGCCAATTAACCCCTGTGAGATTCAAACCCTGTACCTTGTGTTTGTAAGGCAAACACCTTAACCATTAGGACACCCTCCTATGATGATGTGGTACACTGCTCGCAGCTGTGGAGATGTGGCATATTGCTAGCACCCATATAGATGTGGCATATTGCTAGCACCCATGGAGATGTGTATGCTGCTAGCATCTATGATTATGTGGTACACTGCTAGCAGCAGTGGAGAGGTGTTATGCTGCTAGGACCCATGAAGATGTGGGATGTTGCTGCAGCCATGGAGATGTAGTATGCTGCTAGCACACATGGACATGAGGAGTTCTACTAACAACCATGAATATGTGGCATGCCGATAGCACATATGGAGATATGGTATTCTGCTAATATGCATGGAGATGTGGTGTGCTGACAGCACCCATGGAAATGTGGTATGCTGCTAGCACCCATGGGGATATGGTATGCTACTAGCACCAATGAAGATATGGTATGCTACTGGAAACCATTGAGATGTGCCATGCTGCTAGCACCCATGGAGGTGCAGATGCTGTTAACAGCCATGGAGATGAGGTACACTGTTAGCAGCCATGGAAATGCAGTATTCTGCCTGCAGCCATTAGTATGTGCCATGCTGCTAACAGCCACTGAGATGCGGTATGCTGGTAGCAGACATGGAGATGTGGTATCCTGGTAGCAGCCACAGGAATGCAGTATGCTGCTAGCAGCCAAAGAGCTGTGGTATGCTGCTAGCAGCCATGGAGATGCAGTATGCTGCTAGCAGCCATGGAGATTGTAAAAGGAAAACTAAATAAGAAGTATATGTTTTTGTAGAAAAGACTGAGTATGTGTGTAAAGAAATGCATAAAGAGAAGCACAAAGAACTGGACATGTGTAAAAAAGCTAAATTTGCCTTTGTCCTTTTTAGGAAAATCTTGTGTCTCAGAAGGATTAACCTTCTTTGTACATAAAGTTACTGATAAGTATGTTTTCTCTCTCAAGGTAAAACCGCTGACTTTTGGAATTTAACCGATAAACATGTTTTGAGGAAGTTAGTTATTCTGCCTGCGACCCCAGCAACAGGGGGCTGGTGTGATTTGAAAGATGTGTACAAAGTTACTTGGTCAGTGTCCAACTCTGCTTAGCCTACAACAAGATAATTACTGTATGTGAAGCTATATCTTCTCTTCTCTTATACCTACATCTGAAGAAGGGGAACCACATGATTGTCTTTCTGATGTTAATCTTATGCTTTCTCCTAGGAATGATCTACAAGACACGCCCCTACAAAATCCGGATTTAATAGTCTTTCTGGATGGTTCTTGCTTATGGAGAGAGGATGGCCAGCTGGTAGCAACATTTTCTGTCTGTACTCCTGAAAATGTACTAATAACTGAAATTCTGCAAGGATGTGTGTCAGCTCAAGCAGCTGAGCTGGCTGCATTAACTAAAGCTTGTAAAATAGCTAAGGACAAAACTGTTACTATTTTTACTGATTCTAGATATGGGCACAGTGTTGTGCATGATTTTGGAACATTATGGAAGCAGAGAGGGTATGTGACATCCTCAAGAACTTTAATAAAAACTCTTATTTTGTAAATGAACTGTTAAATGCCTTACTTTTGCCAAAGCAAATAGCCATTGTTAAATGTGCTGCTCATAAATCTGACTCTTCCTTCTAACCAAAAGGAAATAATTTAGATGACAATTGCAGCCATTACAAACTGAAAGTGAGTCTGGCATTGTTTTATCTGATTGTTTAATTATTGTGCTTTAATTTCAGAATGCTGCTGAGGACTGTGAAAAGGCAAGGTGGATTAAAAATGGCTGCACTCGGTCACCAGACAACCTTTGGTGCCATCCCGATGGCCGACCTGTAGCCCCACAGAATTTTCTTTACCAATTGGTTAGAGCATATCATTTGCCAACTCATACAGGTAAAAACATTTTGATAAAGCAAATCTTGTCTGACTGGTATGCACCTTGCCTTTACGAGGCCGTTCAGCATTTAATTCAAATGTGTTCTGTTTGTCTAACTTTTAATATTTGTAAAGCTACTCCTGTCCCCCCACAACATATTGCGAAGGCATGGGGACCATTTTATTCTGTGCAGTGGGTTTCATAGAGCTCCCACAGTGTGCTAGATTTAAATATATCTTAGTGATTGCAGATATTCTCTCTGCATGATTGAAGCTTTTCTTTGTGAAAAAATTGATGCAAAGAAGTTAGTGACTGAAGTAATTCCCCATTTTGGGGTGCCGTGCAAAATATCCTCTGATAGAGGATCACATTTTACTGCAAAGCTTATTGAAGGCATTTGTACTATGTTAAATGTGAAACTTTCTTTGCATTGTCCTTACCAGCCACAGGCCCCTGGTATGGTTGTGCATGCCAACCAGACCATCAAGACAAGGTTAGCAAAAATTACAGCTGAAAACAGGTTTACAGTGGCCTGAGGCTTTGCCTTTAGTATTGTTTTCTGTCAGATCTGCAGTGAGTGCTACTACAAAGTTGTCTCCTCATGAAATGTTAATGGACCGTCCCATGCAGCTCCCAGCTTCCCTTACAGTAAACATAGAAACTACCTTGACTGATGACTGTCTGTTGCATTATTGCCAAACCCTTGTTTCTCTTTTGCAGCGCTACCACAAGACTGTTGTCTCCTCCTTGAACCCACCTGATCCAGACGTCATGCATTTCATCCAGCCCGGTGATTGGGTCTACATAAAGAACTTCTGACACAAACATTCTTTCCAGCCTCACTGGAAGGGTCTGTTTCTGGTACTCTTTTACTGCAGCTTCAGCTGTCCACCTGCAAGGATCACCGACTTGGATCCATGTATCCCATGTGTTAAAGGTGTTGCTAACAGATAATCATCCACCTCTTCCCTTGACCAAGGATGATGTTATCGAGCCTATTGCCCTTCACACGAGAAGCAAGAAGCCTACCAATCGCAATGATGACTGATCAAGTTTCCCTTCTTGATGGTACAACAACCACAATCCTACTCAGTTTAAACCTTTTGGTGTCTCCCAATCTACAAAATCGAACTCAACAATATGGACTCCTTTCCCTCAATGACACTGGGTATGTGCCTTCTGTTTTGTTTTTGTATTTTTACTTGTGCTACTTTGGCCATTTTTATTTCCTGCTGTTGCCATCCATATTTCTTTGCCTGGTGCAAATAATGACATTGACATTACCAAAAGAGCTACTTCTTGGCACCTAGCTTTTAATACTTATCAATCTATAAAACTCACCTATTCCCCTATCTTTTAATCTCAGCAACTGTTGGGTTTGCACTGCTGTTCCCCCTTGAATGCAATTGACTTAGACTAGCCTGCTTTATGAGACAACTTTCGTTGCAGCTATTTAAAAGACAAAATGGGACAGTGTGTTTTCAGAAAGTGGAAAGGTAAAGGTTGGTTAGAGTTTCTGCAATATGACTGTAGTCTACCAATGTTTTAGAAAGCCAAACAAAAGTTTTGATTCCTACTGTAATACAACATACAATGAACTATATGACATTTTAAATAAAACTAGTAATGATACACAAGTGCATAAAGAAACAAGGGTAATAGATAAAAAGGTATTTCATGCAGAACAGGGCCATTTTTTTGATAATGTTTCAACCAAAGCTGAGAATTGTTATTTTATTTGTGGGAAAAGAGCTTATAAATGGTTGCCTAGAAACTGGTTAGGCAGCTGTTTCCTAGGCTATTTGGTTCTTGCTGTCTGACACACTGATGCCTTACCAGTGAGAAAGATTCAAAATGTGTGAGAGGTCAAACCTGCCAACAACCCAGTAGGTAAAGTACATGCCTCATGAATATATCACCATGATTTAGCCCATGCAGCATTTAAGGGCCTAGCCCATATGGATTTAGGTGATGACATAATTGCTGGAGCAGGTATATTTCCTGCCTATGGAGCTCCTAAAGCCATTTGGGAACTATGTAAGCTCTAAAAATTCCTAAAATTTTGTTGAATTCAACCTTTGAGACTGTGAGTCCCATGAATGTTGAAATGACTGCAATGAGAACTGTGGTACTGCAAAACAGAATGGCACTTAATTCCATGCTTTCTTCTAAAGGAGGTGTATGTGAGCTTGTGCATGAGGAGTGTTGTACATTTATTCCAGATAAAGAGCACACAATAAACAGCCATCTTGAAATCTTGCAAAATGTTGCTGAACTGTCACATGCTATAGAAACGGACAGTACTCAGTGGGCTTGACTCACTAATTTGTTTTCTGGATGGCGAGGTAGAATACTCAAATTTTTTATGTTAACAGCGATTATTGCCATAGTATTGTTTGCATTACTGTTTATATTAAAAGCATTATGTTTAAAACTGCTAAATGCCAAAGCACCTGTAAAACTGCAGCATGTACTTACTGACCAGAGTGATGGTGTATTATTGATGATGCAAAATGTTGATGAAGGATATACTGAAATAAAAACCAATACAGGTGATGTAAGGAAAGACTTTGGTAAAAATGTATGAATGAATACACCATAGGAAAATTGAGGTTGATGCTTACACAGCATCAAATGGGGGATTGTAAAGGGAAAACTAAATAAGAAGTATATGTTTTTGTAGAAAGGTCTGAGTATGTGTGTAAAGGTATGTGTAAAGAGAAGCACAAAGAACTGGACATGTGTAAAGAAGCTGAATGTGCCTCTGTCCTTTTTAGGAAAATCTTGTGTCTCGGAAGTATTAACCTTCTTTGTACATAAAGTTGCTGACAAGTATGTTTTCTCTCTCAAGGCAAAACCACTGACTATTGGAATTTAACTGATTAACATGTTTTGAGGAAGTTAGTTATTCTGCCTGAGACCCCAGCAACAGGGTACTGGTGTGATCCAGTTTGAAAGATGTGCACAAAGTTAATTGGTCAGTGTCCAAATCTGCCTAGCCTAGCAACAAGATAATTACTGTATGTGAACTTATATGTTTTGAAACTTGCCCAAGGACAATTGGTCATTATTACATTTCTTTGCCAAGAGACTGGACTCAGTTATTATCAACCTTAATAAGATGCAGTATGCTGCTATCAGCCACGGAGATATGGTATGCTGCTAGCAGCCATGGAGATGTGGTATGCTGTTAGCAGCCATGGAGATACAGTATGTTGCTTGTACCTATTGAGATATGTATGCTGTTGGCACCCTTGCTGATATGGTATGCTGCTAACACCCATGGAAGTGTGGCATGCTTCCAGCATCCACAAAGATGTGGTATGCTTCTAACAGCCATGAAGATTTGGTATGCTGCTAGCACCCTTGGAAATATACCAGGCCATGGAGATTTTTGTGCTTGTAGTACCCATATGCAATGCACTGCTTGTGCCCATGGAGGTGCGGTATGCTGCTCGCACCCATGGAAATGAGGTATGCTACTAGCATCCATGGAGATGTGGTATACTGCTAGCAGCTATTAAGATGTGGTATGCTGCTATCACTCTTGGAAATGTGACAGGCTGCAACAGCAATGGAGATGTGGTATAATGTGGTACACTGCTAGCAGCCATGGAGCTGCAGTATGCTGCTAGCACCCATTGAGATACAGTATACTGCTAGCAACCATAGAGATGGATATGCAACTAGCCCCCATAGAGATGTAGTATGTTGCTAGTACCAATAAAAATTTGCTATGCTGCTAGCATCCATGGAGATGTGGTATACTGTTAGCAGTGATCGAGGTGTGGTATGGTTTTAGCACCCTTGGAGATGCGATATGCTGCTAGCAACCATGGAGATGGGGTGTGCTGCTAAAACCCATGGAGATGTGATATGCTGCTAGCACCCATGACATTGTGATATACTGCTAGCACCTATGGAGGTGAGTATGTTTCTAGCACCCATTGGGATGTGGTATGCTGCTAGCTCCCTTGGAGATGTAGTATGAGGCTAGCAGCCATGTATATGTGGTATGCTACTTGCACCCTTGGAGATGTGATATGCTGCTGCAACCAAGGAGATGTGGTATCCTGCTAGCTCACATGGAGATCAGGTATGCTGCTTGCAGGCAAGCAGATGTGGTATGCTGCTAACACCCATGTTGATGTGGTATGCTGCTAGCACTCATGCAGGTATGGTATGCTTCTAGCGCAGATGAATATATGGTATTCTGCTAGCACCCATGGAGATGTGGCCTGTTGATAGCACCCATGGAAATGTGTATGCTGGTAACACCCATGGAGATACAGTATGCTGCTAGCAGTTATGGAGATGCAGTATGCTACTAGCACTCATGGATATGTGATATGCTGCTAACAGCCATGGAGGTGTGGTACTTTGCTAGCAGTCTTGGAGTTTCAGTATGCTGCTAGTACCCCTGAAGATGCTATACCCTGCTAGCATCCAAGGAGATGTGGTATGCTGCTAGCTCACATAGATATCAGGTGTACTGCTTGCACGCAAGCAGATGTGGTATGCTGCTAACACCCATGGAAATGTGGTATGCTGCTAGCACCCATGGAAATGTGGACTGTTGATAGCACCCATGGATATGTGCATGCCGGTAGCACCCATGGAGATACAGTATGCTGCTAGCACTCATGGATATGTGATATGCTGCTAACAGCCATGGAGGTGTGGTACTTTGCTAGCAGACTTGGAGTTTCAGTATGCTGCTAGTACCATTGGAGATGCTGTACCCTGCTAGCATCCATGAAGATGTGGTATGCTGTTAGCACACATGGAGATGTGGTATGCTTCTAGCAGCCATGGAGATGTATTATGCTACTAGTACCCTTGGAAATAAGTATGCTGTCAGCACTTATGGAGATGTTTTATGCTGCTAGCAGCCATGGAGATGTGGTATGCTGCTAGCACCCATGGAGATATAGGATGCTGCTAGCACCCATGGAGATGTGTATGCTGCTAGCACCAATGGAAATATTGTACACTGGTAGCAACCATGGAGATGTAGTATGCAGCTAGTGACCAAAGAAGATGTTGTATGCTGCTAGGACCCATGGAGATGTGTATGCTGCTTGCACCCATGGAGATATGGTATGCTGCTAGCACCCATGGAGATGCATATGCTTTTAGCGCCCATGGAGATATGATATGCTTCTAGAATCCATGGGGATGTGCTATGCTGCTAGCACCCATGGAGGTGTGGTACTTTGCTAGCAGTCTAGGAGTTTCAGTATGCTGTTAGTACCCCTGAAGATGCTATACCCTGCTAGCATCCAAGGAGATGTGGTATGCTGCTAGCTCACATAGATATCAGGTGTACTGCTTGCACGCAAGCAGATGTGGTATGCTGCTAACACCCATGGAAATGTGGTATGCTGCTAGCACCCATGGAAATGTCGACTGTTGATAGCACCCATGGATATGTGCATGCTGGTAGCACCCATGGAGATACAGTATGCTGCTAGCACTCATGGATATGTGATATGCTGCTAACAGCCATGGAGGTGTGGTACTTTGCTAGCAGACTTGGAGTTTCAGTATGCTGCTAGTACCATTGGAGATGCTGTACCCTGCTAGCATCCATGAAGATGTGGTATGCTGTTAACACACATGGAGATGTGGTATGCTTCTAGCAGCCATGGAGATGTATTATGCTACTAGTACCCTTGGAAATAAGCATGATGTTAGCACTTATGGAGATGTTTTATGCTGCTAGCAGCCATGGAGATGTGGTATGCTGCTAGCACCCATGGAGATATAGGATGCTGCTAGCACCCATGGAGATGTGTATGCTGCTAGCACCAATGGAAATATTGTACACTGGTAGCAGCCATGGAAATGTAGTATGCAGCTAGTGACCAAATAAGATGTTGTATGCTGCTAGGACCCATGGAGATGTGTATGCTGCTTGCACCCATGGAGATATGGTATGCTGCTAGCACCCATAGAGATGCATATGCTTTTAGCACCCATGGAGATGTGGTATGCTTCTAGAATCCATGGGGATGTGCTATGCTGCTAGCACCCATGGAAAAGTGGCATGCTGGTAGCAGTATTGAAGATGTGGTTTACTGCTAGCACCCTTGTAGATATGGCATGCTTTTAGCAGCCATGGAGATGTATATGCTGTTGGCACACATGGAGATGTGGTACACTGCTAACACCCATGGAGATGTAGTATGCTGCTAGCATCAATATAGATGCAATATGCTGCTAGAACTCAGAGAGATGTGGTATGCTGCTAGCACCCATGACAATGTGATATACTGTTAGCACTCATGGATATGCAGTATTCTGCTAGCACCCATGGAGGTGGGCATGCTGCTAGCATCAATGGAGATATTGTATGCTGTTAGAGTCCATGGAGATGTGTATGCTGCTAGCACACATTGGGATGTGGTATGCTGCTAGCAGCCATGGAGATATGGTACACTGCTAGCTCTCTTGAGATGTGGTATGCTGCTAGCAACCATGTATATGTGGTATGCTACTTGCACCATTGGAGATGTGATATGCTGCTGCAACCAAGGAGATGTGGTATGCTGTTAGCACCCACGGAAATCAGGCATGCTGCTTGCAGACAAGCAGATGTGGTAGCTGCTAACACCCATGGAGATGTGCTATGCTGCTAGCACCCATGCAGGTATAGTATGCTGCTAGCACCCATGAAGATGTGGCATGGTGATAGCACCCATGGAGATGGGTATGCTGGTAGCACCCATGGAAATACAGTGTGCTGCTACCATCTATGGAGATGCAGTATGCTTCTAGTACTCATGGATATGTGATATGCTGCTATCAGCCATGGAGGTGCGGTACTTTGCTAGCAGTCTTGGAGTTTCAGTGTGCTGCTAGTACCCTTGGAGATGCTGTACCCTGCTAGCATCCATAGAGATGTGGCATTCTGCTACAACCTATGGAAATAAGGTACTGCTAGAAGACATGGATATGCGGTATACTGCTAGCAGCCATAGGTTCATAGGTTCGTAGGTTCATAGGTTGGTACTAGGCTATCGACCCTAGTGCCTATGCAAGCCTAGCCATAACAATTCCCTGGATATTTCTTCCCACAATATTTACTTCTCTAGACCCCTGTCTAACAGGGCGACTGACAAGATCTCCGGGATGAATTTCATATCTCCCATCCAATCATCAAGGTTCCTTTTGAAGAGGGCCAATGAGGTGCTCTGCTTGACATGTATGGGCAGTTTATTCCAGTGTATGGGGAGTGTCTGGGTCAGGAACCTATCCCTCTAGCATGTTTTGTTCATTGTGATGACAAGGTTTAGATCCCTGGAGCGTGTGGCTCTGAGGGATTGGGATTTCATGGAGATGTAGTATGCTACTAGCAGCCATGGAGATGCCATATGCTGCTAGCAGCCATGGAGATGCTGTACACTGCTAGCAGCCATGGAGATATGTTATGTTGCCTGCAGCCATGATGATCTGGTATGTTGCTAGCACCTATGGAGATGTGGTATGCAGCGAGCACCCATGGAGAAGTGGTATGCTCCTAGCACCCATGGTGATATGGTATACTTCTAGCACCCATGGATATATGGTATGCTGCTAGTACCCATTGAGATGTGGTATGCTGCTAGTATCCATGGAGATGTGGTATGCTGCTAGTACCCATGAAGATGTGGTATGCTGCTAGTACCTATGGAGATATGGTATGCTGCTTGTACCAATGGAGATGTGCATGATGCTAACACACATGGCAATGCGGTACACTGCTAGCAGCCATGCATATGTGGTATGTTGCTAGCAAATGAAGATGTGGTATGCTGCTAGCACTCATGGAGTCATGGTATGCTGCTAGCACATATGGAGATGTCTAAGCTGCTGGCACCCAGGGAAATTTGGTATGCTCTTAGCACCCATGCAGAAGTGGTATGCTGCTAGTGGCCTTGGAGATTTGGTATGCTTCAGCACCCATGGAGATGTGGATGCTGCTTGTACCAATGGAGATATGGTATACTGTTTACACCAATGGAGATTTTGTATGCTGCTAGCACCCATGGAAATATGTTATGCTGCTAAGACTCATGGAGATGTGGCATGCTGTTAGCACCCATGGAGATGCATATGCTGCTAGCACCTGTGGATATTCATATGCTGCTAGCACCCATGAAGATGTGGAATGCTTCTAGCAGCCATGGGAATGTGCCATGCTGCTAGCATCCATGCAGATGTGGCATGCTGCTAGCAGTATTGAAGAAGCAGTACTCTTTTAGCACCCATGGAGGTGCAGTACACTGCTACAAGCCATGGAGTTGCTGTATGCTGCTAACACCCATAGAGGCACTGTATGCCGCTAGCACCCATGGATATACAGATGCTGTTAGCACCCATGAAAATGTGGTATGCTTCTAGTATCTATTGGAATATGCTATGCTAATAGCACTCATGGAGAATTGGCATGCTGCTAGCAGTATTGAAGATGAGCTATACCTTTAGCACCCTTGGAGATGTGACATGCTTCTAGCAGCTATGCAGATGTATATGCTATTAGCACCCAAAGAAATGTGGTAAACTGCTACCAGCCATGGAGATACAGAAGACTTCTAGCACCTATGGAGATGTGGTACACTGCTAGCACCCCTAGTGATGCGGTACACTGCTAGCACCCATGGATATGCGGTTTACTGCAATCACATATGGATATATGGTATGCTGCTGGCACCCATGGAGATGCGGTATGTTGCTAAAAAGCATAGAGATGCATTCTGCTAGTTGCACTCATGGACATGTGGTATGCTGCTAGCTGTCATGGAAATGCAGTACGCTACTAGCAGCCATGGAGATGCCATATATTGCTAATGCCATGGAGATCTGTATGCTGCTAGTACATATGGATATATGGTATGCTGCTAGCACCTACAGAGATTCCATATTCTACCAGCACACACATAGATATGGTATGCTGCTATCACTCATAGAGATTTGGTATGCTGCTACCAGCCATGGAGAAGCAGGATGGTGCTAGCACCCACTGAGATGTGGTATGCTGTTAGCAACCATGGAGATATGGTATGATGCTGGCACCCAAGGAAATGTGGTATGCTGCTAGCATCAATGGAAATGCAGTTTGCTGCTATCAGCCATGGAGTTATGGCATGCTGCTAGCACCAATGGAGTTGTGGTATGCGGCTAGGACTCATGGAGATATAGTATGCTGCTGGCCTGATGAGAGAACGTAACATGGCTTGGTGGAGCCCTCTGTAATTCCACTTTGGCTTTTATCAAACAGTCCAAAGGAAATCTTGAGTCAACATCAGGAATTGGATCACACCTGTTAAAACGCATGATGCTTCTTGAATACAGAGTCTCATGAGTTCCAGTCTGCCTGTTCTTAATAGAAGTATGCGTAATCAGAGCAGGAGTCTTCTGCTCTTGCACTAGCTGCTGTTTTGCTTGTGGCACAGGAAGTCAGTATCAGCAACAGGTGAAGCACATGAGAGAGATCACATCACATACCAATCAATCTGCTACTGATCATTTGTGTGGCTCACAATAGCAGTAAGTAAACTTCATTTTATATATTTTTTCTTTTTTCTTTTTCTCTACAGCTTTGTCTCACCTCTGCTGCTCTGATCCAGCAGTCCCTCTGTGCTTCCTTGCTCCAGCTACATTACACTGATTGGTTTTGTTAGTAACTTTCTCTGTTCACCCTTTGGGCTCACTCATCTCCCCTACTCTGCCCCCAAATTCCACCCACCCCCACTACTTCTACTTTTATTCTAACTTCTGTTCCCTCCTCTTCTTCCTTCCATCCAACCAATCCTTGCCTCACTTTATCCCCTCTTCCTTTCATCCAACCAATCTCTGCCTCACTTTATCCCCTCCCCCTCTCATCTACACTTATCAAATAGAATCACTCCCACCCAACCCTTTACAGTCTGTCCTCACCTCTAATCCCATTCCTACTACCAGACTCAACCACACTTCTTTAAATCCTATAAATCTTAACATATACTTTACACCCTCTTACTATGCACTTTTTACTGCTCTATATCCTCTACATCCCCTTTATCTTCTTACTATTTCTAATCTCATTACACAATGCTACCTCCTACTCTACCAGCCAACTCCCCCCTACTTTCTGTCCCACATCCCACTCCCAACCACCATCCTTACAACACAAAGACACACTTCCACACTATTGCCTCCTCTTTAGTCCAGCCAAACCCACTCCATTACTTCAACCTAAAAATTATACCATCTTCTATTATGCATCATACACCTAAACCAATATTACACTCTCCAGAACACTTAAAAAGCAAACCAAACCTCCTATTATGATGTTTCTTTAATGTTCTCATTCTAGCAGAGGACATACACCCCAACCCTGGACCTAATACATCCACTGATCTCAATCCCCTAGTCACAAGCTATATGACCAACCATAAAAACCTCAAAATATTTACAATCAATGCCCAGAGTCTCAAAAATAAAACAGCCCACTTTCATGCTTGGCTAAACCACAACCTACCTGATATTGTTGCCATTGCTGAGACATGGTTAAAACCCCACATTTCTGACTCTGAAATTCTACCCCCAGGTTTCAAGCCCTCAGAAATGAACACTTAAACAGAAAAGGTGGAGGGGTAGCCTTAATCTACTCTAACTAACTCTCCATTATTCCTTTCCCAAATACCATTCCTCAGTTCAATAATGCAGAGCTAGTAATAGGATTAATAAAAATGAATAACCATAAAACCATTTGTATCGTGGCCCTTTACATCCCACCTGGAAACAATACCACAACCCTTGAAGAAATCCTCCTATGAGCCTCAACTACTGTTAAGTTCAAGACCTACATACTAGGCAATGTAAACATAGATTGGAACAAAATTAATAACTCTAATCCCACAATATCTATCAAGCAATTCAACTTTACCCAAGTAACCAACTCCATTACTAGACTGAACAAAACTAATCCCCTAGGTTCAACTCTTGACTGGACCCTAGTCACCCATCCAAACAAAATCTCAAACTCTGGCACCTTACCAGACTCCATTAGTTACCACCTCCCAGCTTTCATCCACCGAGCAACCTACTCCCCACCTCACCTACACCATTACATCCAGACACGTAACTTTAGTAACTTTGACCCCACATATTTCTCTGACTCACTTAAATGAATAAACTGGAATACTCTAAACACTCTCCCTCTAGACAGTGCCGTAATTATTTTTAACCTTAAATGCCCTAAACTCCCTAGCTCCACCAAGAGAAAAAAGAATAAAATCCAATATCGCCTCATGGCTAACTAAATATACTAAAAGACCTATGCAGCAAAGAGACAAATCCTGGAAACTTTACTACCTGGACAAGCAGCCTGAAACATTTTTTAAATATAAACATTTCAACAATCTTGCTAAAAAACAAATTATCAAAGACAAAAAGCCTACTATTCAATTAACTCACTTCTCAACCCAGGTACCAAAAACAATCCCTGCCCTGACACCAGCAAATCTGATCCAGAAATAGCCTCTCTATTCAACTCCTTCTTTACCAACTCAATAGCAGAACTAACCAAGACCTTCCCAAACAGCAGTCCTTCCCCTCAACTCAACCCCTCTACCCTGACCTCCACCCAGCCCATTATCCCTAACCCTCCTCCCATATTTGAACTTAAACCCATCTCTACTTCCTACATAAAAAAATACTCTCCAAACTAAAACTATGCTCCAGTGCCCCTGACAATATCCCATCTCTCTTTCTAAAAGCTGCCAGAGATGGAATCACCCTCCCCATTAGCATCCTGATCAATAGATCCATACAAGAATCCTATGTCCCCAAACTGTGGCATGCAGCCTTTATTCTACCTCTCCACAAAGGAGGCAAAATCAATAATATCTCAAACTTCTGCCCCACAGCCATCCTCTTCCCAATCTCAAAAATCCTGGAAAAATGCATCCACATCCAGGACATGCCTTTCCAAACCAGAAAACAACTTATCACTCCAACCCAACATGGCTTTCGACCTGGCCCTAGCACAATAACTGCTCTTCTCTCTTTCTTAGATACAGTCAACCAAACATGTGATTCTGGAGAAATAGTATCAACAGTTCTATTAGATCTCTCCAAGGCATTTGACACTATCTCCCACACCCATCTCCTGAGCCACTGTTCTGACCTTATTTTCTCTCAGAATACCCTATCCTGGTTCTCAAGTTACTTGTCCGATAGATCTCTGGGTGTGAAATGGAGAAAAGCACCTCACCTTTCCTGCCTACCCCCACCGGTGTACCCGAGGGATCCATCCTTGGTCCAATGCTATTTAACATCTTTATCAATGATTTCCACTCAGCCATACCTAACACCAAAATCATACAATATGTAGATGACTCAACTTTAGTCTGCTCTGCCTCTAACCTCCCTGAGATCCAACAAAGACACAAACTGCCTTCTCTACCACTGAGAATTGGATGCTTCAAAACCACCTTTCTCTAAATGCTAACAAATACAAAATATTCCTATTCTCTCCCTCAAAATCCTTCCCTCTTGATACAAACTCTTTCCAAATTATCAGCCATAACAGCTCTCCCATAGAGGTCATTCCCTTCGCTAAACTACTTGGAGTAACTATAGAGGAACACCTAAAATTTGATATCCACATGCAACAAAACATAAAAAGAAACATCACAAACTTGGCATGCTATACAGAAACAACTACTTTCTCTCTCCTTCTACTAGACAAACTCTCACCACTACCTATCTACTTCTCTCACTTATGTACCTTGCCCCTTTACTAACCAACCTCTCTTCCTCTATCTCTTCCAAACTTGAAAACTGTTATAATAAAATTTCAAAATTTACCACGAAAGCCAAATACTCCTCCATTCATTGTACTGCCCTCCACTTGTTAAACTGGCTAGAACTCCCTAACTATTTAGACTACCTCCAACTTACTACAGCCCATAGGATAATATTCAAACCTACTAAATGCCTTGCACTGACCAACATCCTACAGCCATACACCCCACACAGAACTCTTAGATCTGTACACCAAAACCTAATCACTGTCCACAAACCTAAGTGCCCTGCTGGACGACTTCTCCTATCATTTTCCTTAGCCAATAAATGTAATTCTCTCCTCCAATCATTAAGGACTTCAGTAAACATTGACAACTTTAAATCTCAGCTCCATTCTTACCTCTCCTCTAATATAGTGGTTTTCTGTTATTATTAGGCATCTGTTTGTGGTTCCCTAACACCTGGGATACAAACCAGTCATTTCATTTTAAGAGTGTCAGAGTTTGCACTCTTGTGGCAGTAGAGGCCTGATTTCACCTCTCTGATCTGGGAATTCCTGGTGGAAAACTTATTGTGTGCTTACCTGATTGGCTTTAGGGCATAACTAGTGTAAAAATTATGTTTTTCTGCTTGCACATAAGTCTCATGTTTGCACAAAGCTGCTCTTCAAGCAGCAGTGGTAGTGGTGCCCAGTATTAATGCATATAGCAGAAGTCACAATTTCTCTATAAAAGCTAACCTGGAATTTGATCTCAGTACTACACTATTCACTGAGCAACTATTTTGCATGATGATCAACACTGACATACTTAGTTAGGACTGTTTAGGTCTAGATTACATTATTACAGCACCCAGGACTATTGCTGGTCAAATAGCATCTGTTTTGGGCAATGAGCAGCATTGGTGGATAGCGTAGCTGTAGATTACACCAAGTAAGTTCCCACCCCTCATTCAAGTGCAAACACACTCCACTCCTATCCCTTGCAAAGTAGCACACATTAGGACCTACAGCCATAGATATGGAATTTCCTGCTATCTCTGTATCTAGCTTGGTGTGCATGAGTATCTTAAGGCAATGTAGCAACTGTCTTATATACAAGGACAATCACTTAATTCTAGATCAGACAAATTCAGTATGTGAAAGATCTAGTTACACAATGACACTGTAGGCTAGATTCTCACATACAGACACAAAAATCAACAAACAGGTTGTTGCGACACACATACATGCACACACACCACTCACTGCACCTACAAAGGACCAGACACATAGACCCACATATGAGGAGGTGCTCATATGTAGCTTACCCAAACATCAAAGGCCTCTCAGCTGCAGTCCTCGGAGACTCTGTATGCACCCATACAAGACAATTTCCATCAAATCACATAAATCACCTCTTGTTGTGTCTCAGCTATAAAGCCCATATAGCAAGACACTCCACAACCCAATATTTTGGTCATAAGAGACACCATTGTAGTCACAGTTACTTGTCTGTCAGGGGTCAGGATCCACCAGATATCACAAGCACTCATGTCACTTAACCCCAAGTACCCAGTATGACTCAGTCATAGTCCATGTGAGCATAAATGGCCTGAGATGTACCTCCTTAGACTGTATGAAGAGAGACATAAGTAAGCTCTCAGAATATGTGGAACAAGCAAGTAGTCGTCTTCTTTCAGCTTTCCCTGGTTAGGGGTCGCCACAGCAGAACTCCAGTCCACTAATGATTGGTAGTTGATTTTTACATACCGTGTATGAGCGTCATATTGAGCAACATTCTACCAGCTTATCACTCTGGAGAATGCTGCCATCTGTGCAGCTACTGAAACATGGTTCAAAGCTAAAAAAAACACCCCATCAGTGCATAGCTATGCCTTCTACTACATTCCAACCACCCAATGAACATGAAAGAGAAAAGGCACAGGTGTATATATCTACATAAGGAATAAGTACACCTCACGGCTGGTCAAACAATATGACATACTTGAGCTACTCCATGTCCAACTAAACCTGGGAAAAATCAATTAACATATTTTTTCTAGCTACAGGTCCCCCACCATGAACCAGGAAACCCATATATTATACATGAGGTTACTTAAATCACTCACCTTCCAGCCCAATGCCATACTCATGGGTGATTTTAACTACCCATCCATTAACTGGGACGCATACTCAACCAGTAACATGCAGACCCAAAGATTTCTTGACTTTGTAAACTCATATGCCATGGAGCAGCAAGTCTACACTCTCACTAGAGGTACAAATATCTTAGACCTGGAACTTAAAAATAAGGGAGAGCACTGCACCCTCCAAGTGTGATGTCTTAATTGGTTAGATCAGATCAAAAAGCAGTCTCCCTTGGAATAAAGATAAAATTAGACCTTCAACCTAACCCCAAAAACTTTAAGAACATTTCTATGGCAAATTACCTCCTATTAAGTGATGGCAAAGCTAGTTTCCAAGTTCTTCCAAACTCAGAAGACATAGACACCTATGCATAGGCATGCACAAAAGCCCTCTCTGACCAAATAAACAGCTGCATAGAATGGCAGTACCAGACTAATATAAGCCCAGATCAAACTGCAAAAACAAACCACCCTGGTGTACCTTGGTATTAATAATTTGTACAACAAAGGAAAGAACACTCTGACCAGAAGTAAGAGAAAACGTACACATTGGAGCAAAAAATCCTTCATTGGTCTAAACAAGTAAACCAGGCAACTAGTTAAGTCTTCAAAGTGGATTTTGAGGCAAAAATAGCTCCCCAAGCTAAGGATAGCCATAAGGCAATGTTTATTTATGTCCACAGTCTTAAGGGCAACATCCAACAATGTGCAGAATTAGTTTTAGAGAACATCACCTCTACTCAGCCAAAAGATATAGCAAGTCTGATGCATGATAAATTCAGCTCAAATTTCACCTCAGCATCACCTCCAGTTATCCCCCAAGAAATACCCTCCACCATTCTCACACAAGTTATCACCAAATAATAGATTACCACTGTAGTCTCTAAAGCTAAAAACATGACTTTTATGGGGTCCAACAATACTCCTAGTTGCTTCTTAAACAGCTTGAATCAGAACATATCAAGCCATTAGGATCTTTATTTACCACAGCTTCTGTAACTGCTTTGTCCCAGAAAGGTGAAGACAGCAGCAGTCACCCCATTACATAAAGGGTGACCATAAACTGACCCATAAGTTTGACTAAGAATGGAAAGAATAATCATGGGCCTGATAAATAATTATATAGGAAACCTCCAAACACTGGAATCAACCCAATTCAGCTTGGTCAAGGGTAGGTCTGCAAATTATTTGAGATAGTCACAGTGCATACTGCCTACCTTGACCTGGCCAAGGCACTTGACACCATTACCCTACTCAAGTATTCTAAATAAACTAAAAAAAACTGTGCTTAAATCCCTACATCACCAGATCTATAGGTTCATAGGTTCATAGGTTCGTACTAGGCTATCTGCCCTAGGGCATTTATAAGCCTAGCCAGAGTGTGTGTGGCTTTCACCACCCCTTAGGATGAGAATACTATGCCCTTTTAGGGTTTAGTTTACTGTACCTCTGTCTAGTAGTGACACAGAGATGACCCCTGGGGTAAACCTACGATCTCCCATCCACTCGTCGAGAATTCTCCTGAATAGAGTCAGTGAGGGGCTCTGCCTAACATGGACTGGGATTCTGTTCCAGAGTGTAGGGAGCCTCTGGGTTATGAATCTGTCCCTCCAGCACGTCCTATTTATTTCTATGTTGAGGTTTAAGTCTCTTGTTCTCGTGGCTCTGATGGATTTGGATTTTCTGAGGTGGAGCATGTCCATTAATTCCGGATTGAACATGGCCTTGTACGTCAGGCACAGATCACCTCTGAGTAGGCGGTATGCGACTGAATAGAGCTGGAGTTTTTTCAGTCGGGCAGCATATGACATATGTTTAAGACCCTTTATCCTCTTGGTGAGGAACTTTTGGGGTCTTTCCAACTGCTGCAGGTGTCGGGTGAGATACATCCTGAATGGGGCATTGTACTCAATCATTGGCCTGATAAGAGTACAGGGGCACAATGACCTCTCTTGATCTAGATGTGAAACCCTTCATGATAAGGTGGGCAATATAGAAGGTCTTCCTAACCACTTTGGCAATGTGAGTGTCAAATGAGAGGTTTCTGTCAACCTGGGTCCCTAGGTCCCTGAATACCTCTTCCGTACTTAATGGATTACCACCTATGTGGTAATTTGTCGGTACCTTGTTTTTCCCAAAGGGTAATTGGCTCACAGACAGGACACATGTTGTTAAAGTGGGTGAATCCAGATCCAGCAAGAATCCATTTACTAGTGGTGTGCCATGGCATTCATTGCTGGGAACACTCCTGTTTAGAACATACTTCTCTAAAGTCAAGGCTAATGTGTAAGGCCTCTGGTTGACAAAGTTTGCAGGCGACTGCAAAATGGGGGCAATCACTGAATCCCATAACAATGTAGATAACCTTCAGGAGAGTCTTAATCAGATAAACGATTGGTGTCAGAGCCATGGGCAAAACCTAAATGCAAAAAAAAAGCATTATCATACTATTTGGGAAGTCAAATATCCCCACAAATTCTAACATTAACAGCACACCTTAAGGTATAGCACCCAGATCTAATGAAGTTATATTCCCACTAGACTCAGTTGTTATTAGAACAATGATCAAAATCAGTGGACTATTTGGTATATACTTGACCAGGCACTTACAACAGCTGAAGTGACCTCAGAGTTTTCTCATAGGTTCATAGGTTCATAGGTTCATACTAGGCTATCTGCCCTAGGGCATTTATAAGCCTAGCCAGAATGTGTTTGGCTTTTGCCACCCATTTTAAATTTATTTTGCTATGCCCTTTTTCGAGGTTAGTATACTGTGCCTCTGTCCAACAGTGACACAGAAGTGATACCCGGGGTAAACCTACAATCTCCCATCCACTCATCAAGGTTCCTCTTAAAGAGAGTCAATGAGGGACTCTGCCTAACCTGGACTGGGATTTTATTCCAGAGTGAAGGGAGCCTCTGGGTTATGAATCTGTCCCTCCAGCATGTCCTATTTATTTCAGTGCTGAGGTTCAAGTCTCTCGAGTGCGTAGCTTGATGGGATTTGGATTTTCTGAGGTGCAGCATGTCCATTAATTCCGGGTTGGACATGGCTTTATACGTCAGGCGCAGATCGCCTCTGAACAGGTGGTATGCCACTGAGTAGAGCTGGAGTTTCTTTAACCGGGCAGCATATGGCATCTGTTTGAGCCCTTTGATTCTCTTGGTGAGGTACTTTTGGGGTCTTTCCAGTTGCTGCAGGTGTCTGGTAAGGTACATCCCAAAAGGGGCATTGTACTCAATTATGGGCCTGATGAGGGATGAGTAAAGAGGCACGATGACCTCCCTGATCTAGATGTGAATCCCTTCATGATTAGGTGGGCTATATAAAATGTTTTTCTAACCACTTTGGCCACGTGGTTGTCAAATGAGAGATTGCTATCAACTTGGGTCCCCAGGTCCCTAATTACTTCTTCTGTACTTAATGGATTACCACCTATGTGGTAATTTGTGGGCACTTTCTTTTTGCCAAAGGGGATGACTAAACACTTTTTGGCATTTAGCTTGAGGCCATGGCTCTGGCACCAGTTGTCTGTTTCTATGAGGCTCTTTTGGAGGATGCTTGTGTCAGCTGGAGAGTCGATTATGGCACCCAGTTTCCAGTCATCTGTGAACTTGGTCAGCCACAGTCCTTCCGTGTTGGCCTGTACCTCCGAGAAATATATACCGAACAAGAGAGGTCCAAGGACTGAGCCTTGTGGGACACCACTTGCAACTGGTTTGGAGTCTGACATGGCTCCAGCAATTCTAACCATGTGGGTTCTGTCCTTGAGCCAGTTTGCAATCCATCTAGTGACATAGGGGTTTATATTTAAGCTGGTGAGCTTATCTATAATGCCCGAGTGGGGTATTGTATCGAAGGCTTTTGCGAGGTCCAGGTAGGCTATGTGGACCACCTTCCCCTCACCAATGGCCTTGGTGACTGTTTCAAAGAAATCAACCAGGTTTAAGAGGCAGGATCTGCCCTTAACAAAGCCGAACTGGGTAGGATCCAGTGTTTGTAGGTCCCCAATATCTTTATTTATGAGGTCCATGATGATCCTTTCCATAGCTTTGCAGACCAAGCTAGTCAGGCTTATGGGGCGATAGTTTCCAGGATCCGTTGAGGCACCACCTTTATGGAGAGGGACCACTGTTGCTGTACACCACTCTTTGGGCACATATCCTGTAGTAAGGCTGAGATTGAACAGTAGTTTTATGTTTGGGTTTAGCTCTTCTTGGATTTCATGTAGGATGCAGCCCGGGACACCATCTGGTCCCATTGATGCTGTGTTTTTTGCTTTGGAGAGGGCGGCTCTTACCTGAGCATCTGAGATGTCAGGGGCAGCACTCTGCTGGGATAGATATTTGCCCTTTGGTGGGGAGGGGGAGAAGTTTGTGCTGAACCTGTCAGCTAGGATGTTGGCAATGTCTGTGGGTTCGTGTATTTTTGTCATTTTGGACTAATTCTGAGCATATCTGGGAATTACCACCCAGGTTCCTAACATAACTAAAGAAAGCCTTGTGATTATCCTTAGTGTCCTGTGCAATTTTTCTCTCGAAGCTGGCCTTAGACAATTTTATGTGTGCCCATAGTTTTTTGCTAATGCTGATCAGTGATGCCTTCCCTTTTTGGGATTTTGCTCTTTAGTAGCTTCCTCCTTCTATTCTATAGTTTGTTTATGGCTGGGGTCCACCAGACAGGATGTCTGCCTTTGGAGGATTGGGTCTTGGTTTTATTTGGAATCGCATGATCCATGCATTCCTGAAGGTGTTCATAGAATGCGTTTGTAAAGGATTCTGCGGTCTGGGCCGTATTTTCCACAGGCCCGGGGGCTTTGAAGGATTCCACCTCAGTTTTGAGGAGTGTGAAATTTGCTTTAGAGAAGTTTTTCACTGTGGTTTTCTGGGCAGGGGGTGGGGTCAGGATGTGAATATCCAGTGAGATTAGTTTATGGTCTGATCTTACCAGTGAGGGATACACTTCTGGTCTGGAGCATAGAGTCCCCATGTTGGTGATGATCAGGTCCAGTATGTTTTCCCCTCTTGTGGGAGTGGTAACAAGTTGTTCCATAGCATTTGAGTTTATAAATTCTAGGAACCTTTGGGCTAGGGTGTTGGAGCTAGAGTAATGCTCCCAGTCTATGTTTGGGTAGTTGAAGTCGCCCAATATAATGGTGTTTGGAGAGACCTTCATATTTTCCAGTGTTCTCAGGAAGGCTGAGTGGGGTTCCTGGGTTTGGGAGGGTGGTCTGTAGCAGGCTATAAACTGGAAGGCAGTTTTACCCACTGTTAGTTGCACATGGATAGTCTCTGATGCTTTGTGCTTTGCCACCAACCTGGAGGTGTGGGTATCTTTGATGAATATCGATACTCCCCCTCCTTTTGTGGTTCGGTCCAAGTTTTGGGGCCGAAAAGCATGGTATGAGGTATAACCTGGTAGTGCTGGGGTGCTCTCGGGAGCCCTGAACCAGGTTTCTGTTACTGCACAGATATCGATGTTCTCCATGCCAAAGAGAGTTTCGAGTGCGTGCATCTTGAGGTTTAGTCTTCTGGCATTGAGTAGCATTGCTCTTAGTTTCTTATCCCTTGTGATACCTATGGAGGTGGGTTTGTCTTTTGAGCCTTGCCTAAAAAAGGCACTATGGGGATAGCAAGAGCCTTTGCCAATATCTGAAAGCCCAGGGGTGACAGGTGCAAGCTGTCCCTAGCGAAGCATCGTGGCTTGTCGAGCATATCATCCCAAGCTGACAGACATTGGATCCCCTTTGAATGACACCAGTACTTAAGCCAATTGTTGAAATTGATCATCTTGTCTTCATTTTGTGGCATCATTCTTGGTGAGGGTAAGATGCTACTCAAGGTCAGGGTCATACCGGCCTGGGCTACATGCTCAGAGAGCTCCTTTATGTCTCTTTTCATGTATACCAGGGAGGTACGTCTCAGGTCATTCACACCAGCATGGACAATGACTGAGTCATATTTGTACTTGCCTTGGAGTGACCTGAGTGCTTGTGTTATGTGGCGGATCCTAGCGCCCGACAGGCTGCTCACCGTGACCCTCTCCTTGTTCAGCCTGGTGAGCGGGACGTCAGTGTGCCTGATGATAGAGTCACCTATTACAAGTGTATCAGGTGTGTTGTTTAGTCTTAAGGGCTGTGACTGTTTGGCACACTGGCTTTGTGAGATATGTATTGCACAAAGAAAATACAGGGTATAAGCAACATGTCTTATGTGAGTGGACTAAAAGCAGTATCCCTTTACTCTTTCACCTATTGGCTATTAAAGGATGACCTATGCCTAACCTACAAGGCAAATAACATGAGAGTAACATAATCTTTGGATCTAAAGATGGTCTGTGACTCAAACAAAACATGCTGGAGAGACATATACTTGTCTCAGAGATTACCCCTTCTTTAGAATAGGCTTCCTATTTACATTAAGTAGAACTCTTCCCTGGCCCTCTTCAAACATAGTTTGGATCACTGGATGGGAAAATGCTCTCCTAGTGAAGTCCCTATGTCCCTTATGGGCAAGGACAACTTGTAGAATACTCAAGGCATAGGCACAAACCTATGCCATCATCTAACCCCTAGGGTCCATATATCAGGTAAAATTGGGTACTATTGGCCTGGCTTGTAAGGACTCTTAAGGTGTTAACCTAGTAATATCCTATGAGCCTATATATGTATGAACAGCCAAGACTGCATCACCTCAGAAAAAAGGCAAATGCATTGAATGCCTTTTCCCTAAGTTGCTGCAACATTGGAGGTAGTGTACTTGTTTTTGAACAGAACCCCCACATTGGGAGTAAAAGAAAGTAAGCCTCAGCCTGTAAAAACACTCTGAGATCTCTGTCCCTTAGATTCATACATACCCACACTAAGTGTACACTAAATATAGACTGTTCTGAGTGAACAGACAGAAGTATAACTCATACCTTCTTCCTCCTAATTTTAGTTTTCTTACTTATTTTCTTGCAGCCTTAAAAACTGAGGTGATTCATAAAGATTACAACAAACTCTGGACTACATGTACACAGTACAATATTTCTGAGTGACTAGAAAGAACAAAAAATGTGGTAGGGATATTCTTGAATACAGACTGTGTACACTTAGTGTACACTTAGTGCAGGCATTAATGAATTTTGCTTATATGTTCCTGGGGAGGTCAGTAGGCACAGCAGGGTACTATATTTATTTTTCCTTACTGATTTAATTTGGGCATAAGCATACTAAGGTATACCCAAAAATATAGGTGTGCATTCATATTAAGGAGTACTTCATCCATATAATTAAATATTCATTATTATGAACACACACAGACTTTTGCATTTTTCTTTTATTTTAGCAAATGCTCCATTTTTGTTTTATGTATATAATGAATTTCGCTTACAGTTGCTGGAACATTATTTAATTTTCTATATCATATATGCCATTCATTCTTTGAGGGTGGCCGCGGTGGTGCAGCAGCTAGCATTGCCACCTCACAGCAAGAGGTTCTCTGGTTCAATCCTCGGGTGGGGTGCCTTCTGTATAGAGTCTGTATGTCCTTCCTGTGGTCACATGGGTTTTCTCCGGGTGCTCCAGTTTCCTCCCACATCCCAAAGACATGCTGTAGGTGGATTGGACACTCTAAATTGGCCCTAGGCATGTGTCTGTGCGTGTGTGTGTATGTGTGTGCCTTCTGTGGAAGGTTGGGCACCAGGCTAGCAACTCAACACCATAAAACTCCACTGCCAATCATGAGCAGACAGGTGATTTGCTGTGGTGACCCCTAACCAGGAAAAGAAGAAGAAGATATGCCATTCTTTCTTTGACATTCATGTTGCACATATACGTCTGATGCAGACATCTGTATTGGGTGTACTGTCTGAGGGGTACATATTTAATGCAGGGAAGAGTGGCATTAAGTCACATGAGACACAGGTTATAATATAAATACCCAGCCACAGCTGTCAGTGTTCCTTTATGAAATATATTTGCCATGTTGTCACATGCTCAGTATCTATTTGGCATAGCATTTTTAGCAATGGGCACATATGTATGAGATGGTTGTATGATAGCATAACATTGCACAGATTATGTAATTGGTTCATGTGTGCAAGCATGTGTGCAATTATACTGCAGGAAAAAAAAACTTTAACATTTGCTGCAATATTAAGTTCAAGGTTGCCGAATCTTGTAAGGGAATTTACCTCTCTGCATAAATGCGTTTGTTTTTGTTTTCTTTTGGTTAATGTCAATGTTTATATAATATTGATATTATTATAATGTTGTTGAGCAGACTGTTTTTATGCTTAGTATATTTGTATGAATCTGCCATTGCATGTCTGTATAGCTTTATCAGCATTGTATAGGCTCTCTTAGGTTTTGGTCATATGGTGTTTCATTGTAAATTGGTTTTAGCAATGTAATTGCCAAAATCCTAATTAACTATGCCGGACTGCTGTTTTCCAGGTTGTATAATATGTCTTATGTTTTTCTAAATGTTCTTTATTGTTTTTCTAAATGTTCTTTACTACTTGTCTAACATAAAGTACTATTGACAATATGCTCTCTCTTCCTCTCTTCCTTTTTATTATAACTTTGTTTCTTTCTAATTTTCACAATATTTGAGAAAACAGGTTTGTACAGAGCTGAACTGAGATGGGCTACCAGCCTCAGCTCTGAGCTGAGACACCAGATGACTAGAGGCTTCTAAGCTTCCAAAAACATAAGTTGCCTGTTTTTAGCTTATTTATACTGTATTTATATACTGTGTACTACACTACATTGTTGTACTGCAATTGTCTGCATTTCTGTGCCTGTTAAATCAAATTATATTACTGTTTTTATTGTTTACAAAGTTTTTTTTCCTATTTTCACTGTTTAAGTATTTACTGTTTTTTTTTACTGTTTTAAAGCTATCTATTCTGCTTGTTCTGGTTTTCCTGCCAAGTAGTGTTTAAATTATTGATGTTAGCTATTTAAACCATTCTTTAGAGCACCTTTGCTAATTTTCTGTTGTTTAACCATTTTTAGAGTCTTGTTGCTATTTTTCTGCTGTGTTAAACATTCTCTAGTGTTTCCTGCTGAAACTAGGGTAGCTAGTAGCTGTACCATAGTCCAGATACAGGCTTGCTGCATCTGAGTTTGTTTGTAGTGGTTGTTTGTTTTGAATGCATTTTCTAGGCCATCTTGGACTGGAAGGGGCCTATCTGCACTTTAGTGAGAGGATTGTGTTGATTGGACCCTGTCTGGTGAGGGGAGGTTGGTCTACGGCTTGGAATAAGCATTCTCATTAGTCCCTTTGAATCTTTTTAATTTTTTTTCAAGTTTTTAGTTTCTGGTATTTAGGCCCTGCATTTGAGCCAGTTTCTGCTTGTTTGAGCATTGCCAGTGCAATTGTGTGCCAAAGCCGGACAGTTACATTCAACAATTTTCCTTTAGATACTACTGTAGCACACTAGTGTAGCTCTCATCTTTAGTGACTTCCCAGTCAAAGAAATACTGCTACTGAGTAGTAACCTATTAACCACCAGAAAATAAATAAATAAAACCCCAGGCAGAAATATTCAACCACTGAGCTCCTCTGTGAATGATTTTGAAAAGCCACCCCTAATGACAACAGTTTTCAAACTAGTATTATGGACAGTTGCCAGCCTTGTTGACTTGGGTCTCTTGAGACAGTGCAGCAATTGCCTCATGTACACTGACAACCCTCCTCTAATAACTCACTCTAGTACAAAGTGAGAGAGAGATGTATCTACACCAAGAATCTTGAGTCGATGCTCTTTCACACTCAAAACAGTAAAACGAAAGAGGTTATTAACTCATCCATCACTACATGCACATGTTGCCATTACTCATACACATATCATGGATCTCAAACATAATTCTACATATGCAGAGGTTTTCTCAAAAAACATACCTAAGCTCCAGAAACTTCCAAAACACAAGACTGCTACAACTAACAGTTCCCACAACACCTGCAACACATAGTAATAGCAGTATCTCACCCACCAAGCCCATAATGTGAAACACTGTAAAAACAAATTTTCTGGTCATTGGAGACTCAATTGTGAGGCAAACTGATGTCCTACTCACCAGATTGGACAAGGAGAAAGTCATGGTCAGCTGCCTGTCCGGTGCCAGAATTCATCAGTTCATGTATGCACTCAGGTTCTCTGCAACAAGAACCATTATGACTGTGTCATAGTTCATAGTTCATATTGGTGTGAATGACCTGAGACATACCTCACTGGACAATATGAAGAGAGACATGGTTGAGCTCTCTGCGTATGTGTCCCAGGCAGGTATGTCCCTAGCTTTGAGCAGCATACTACCCTCACCTAGAATGATGCTGCAGTATAAACAAAAAATAATTATTTCAATAATTGGCTTAGTTTTTGGTGCCATTCAAAAGAGATCCAGTTTCTATCAGCCTGGGAAGCCATGGTTGACCAATCTCACTGCTTTGCCAGAAAAGGTTTGCACCTGGTATCACTAGGCTTTTGGCTGCTGGCAAAAGCTCCTGCCTCCCCCATAGTGCCTTTTTTAGGTAAGGTCTCAAAAACAACATTAATAACATGAAATTAGCCAACCAGAACAAAATAAGGGTCTTGCTGATGAATGCTAGGACCTTAAATCAAAATCTGCACTCCATAGAAGCACTTCTATCACTAGAATATGTAAATGTCTGTGCAGTCACAAAAACCTGGCTCAAGGCATCATATTGTACCCTGGTCTTGCAAAGCTATAATGCCTTCCATACCTTTAGACCACAAAATGAACATGTGAAAACCAAAGGAGGCAGTGTTTCTATCTCTATTAGAGATATATTCACCTCCTGTCTAGTTAGACTGGACAACTCCATGGAGTTAATCCAAGTCCAGGTTATGGTGGGTAAGACCCCTGTTCAAGAAATATCCAGTTATAGATCCCCCTGCATGGGTCACAATGCCCTTGAAGCCTACTTGACCAAACTGGAGACATTCCAAATTTTACTGAACACTCTGGTTATGGGGGATTTCAATTATCCCACCAACTGGGAAACCTATGCTAGCCCCAATTCACTAGTGCAAAAGTTCCTTGACTTTGTTAAGTCAAATGCCCTGGAACAAATTGTTCATACCTCAACAAGAGGAATAAACATTCTAGATCTGGTCCTCACTAACATGTCAAACAGATGTACTTCTGTAACTGCCATGCATTCATTAGTTAAATCTGACCACAAAACAGTCACCTTCCAGTTGGCACTAACACCAAAACTTGCAAAGGATGAAATCAAACTAAAAAACTTCATCAGGCAAAGGCATAAATGCATTCCAAGCCCCACTCCAAGCTGGAAGTAGTAACTACACCAAAGCATAAACTAAAGCTCTGTAAATCACTTGCATAATTGTATAAACTCACCTGTACCAGAAAGAATCAAAGCTACAGCCCCAAGTAAAAATAAGCTGCCATGGTAGATATCCAGCATCAACAAACTTTACAATAAATGCAAAATATTGCTGTCTAAGAAAAGAAAGGTAAGGCCCCAAGAATGGAAAAGCACCCTCCTCAGCTTCAACAGGCAAATAAGACAGCTTGTCAAAAACCTCTAAAGGCTCCTTTGAAAGAAACTTATCAAGTATAGCCATGGATAACCATAATTCCTTTTATAGCTACTTACGTAGTCTAAAAGGTAGGACCCAAGCATGTGCAGAACTAGTGACCAATGGTATCATGCACACTGACCCCCACAGAGATAGCTAACCTGCTAGCAGATAGGTTTGGCAAAAATTTCACTCCCTTATCTCCTCCTAACGTATCATAAACCTTCCCCAAACTCCCCCCACACTCTACATATCTGAAAACCAGGTCCTCAAATGCTTGCCCAAGGCAAAAAACATAGCGTTAATTGGACCAAATGACATGCCAGACTGTCTTCTAAACAGGCTAAAACATGAACTGGCATCACCATTAAGTACCCTTTTCAATCATAGACTAACCACAGGCCTTGATTCTGTGGAATGGAGAATTGCAATAGTTATTCCCCTCCATAAAGGTGGCCTAGCAACAAACCCAGGGAATTACAGACCCATAAGCTTGACCAGCCTCATCTGTAAGGTCATGGAATGTATCATTATGGACCCCATAAATAAAGACATAGGCAACCTCCAAACCCAATTTGGCTTTGTCAAGGGCAGATCCTGGCTGTTAAATCTATGGACATCTTTGAAAATGTGAACAGGGCCATTGACAGGGGCAAATCTGTGCACACAGCATACCTCAACTTGGCAAAGGCTTTTGACACAATCTCACATTCAGGCATTACCAATAAACTTAGCAAACTGAATGCAAACCCCTTTGTTGTAAGATGGGTTGCCAACTGGCTCACAAATCAGACACACTATCAGAGTGGGTGACTACACATCAATCAGCAGACCTGTTACCAGCATGATGCCACAAGGGTGAGTGCTGGGCCCCTCTACTGTGGCTGATCACATTTGCAGCCAACTGCAAACTAGGTGCAATCATCGGATCCCCAAATTATGTCAGTATACTCCAGGAGCATCTCACACAGACCAGTGACTGGTATATTAGTCATGGTCTAAAACGGAATGCAGAGGGATGCATCATCATTCCCTTTAGCACAAACAATGTCTCTTCACACTATCAAATCAACAACAATACCCTAAGTACCCACAAAGTGGTAAGAGACCTGGGATCAGAAGTTCACTGCAACCTTAATTTTGACCACCATGTGTCTACTGTAGTAAGGAAGGCTTTCTACATAGCACACTTAATTAGTAAAGGCATCTCCTTAAGAGCAAAGGAGGTTATAACCCCCCTATAGTTGGCACTAATCTGGCCCATAATTTAGTATAACGACTGACTTGGGATGTACCATACAAAACACCTGCAGCAACTGGAGAGACCTGAAAGTTTTCTAACAAAGAAAATCAAGGAGCTCCAGCGTGTGTCTTACACAGACCAACAAAAGTCCCTGTAACTATACTCAGTGTTGTATAGCCTTTTTTGGGGAGACTTAGGCCTGGTCTACTGAGCAATCCAAGACCCAAACCTAATGAACTTACTGCATATCAGTAAATCAAATGAGACCAAGTCTACCCATTCCAGGGACCTAAATATGGCCTGCAGCTTCGGATTTATCTTCCAGCAACTGCTGCATCTTTGCAACAGGCAATCAATTCATGTGAAACAGAGCACCTCTATTAGACTGTTCAAGATTAACCTGGATGACTGGATGGGGCACCATAAATTCTTACTAGGGAGAGCACCCACAACCCTCCTGGACATGGGCAGTTATCACTAAAGTAATATCCTATGATCATAGGATCCTATGATGCATGCGTCACTGTGTGAATATGTGTTTGCTGCACAATAGTTTACTTGTTTGAAAACTGAATCACCACACAATTCTGGCATGCGGTAAAACATTTATTTAAATGTTAATCTTATCTTGCTATGTTGTTTTTTTCCATATTGTACTATGTTGTGCGGTTAACCTTAGAGTTCACTCTATATGATTATAAATATTCATCCCATCCATTATGCCATGTTGCTTTCTAGTAAAAGAGATGTTAATTTCTGTGCTAACAATGCAGATATTTTGCATGCAGGTTTTATATATATATATATATATATATATATATATATATATATATATATATATATATATATATATATATATATATATATATATATATATATATATATATATATATATATATATATATATATGTGTGTGTGTGTGTGTGTGTGTGTGTGTGTTACTCATCCTAAACTATTGCATAGCACCCATTCTAATGATTGCTGTATGTATAGCTGCATGTTGATTTTAATGCACTTAATTGTTTTTGTACTCTTTGGTTAAGGTGAAAAATGGCCCTTGTTGAGCCCTTTGACCTGGCTGGTATTCATGATTAATAAACAAACAAATAAATAAAAAAGAAAGAAAGAAAGAATTGAATAAATAAATAGATAAATTGTCTGACACTATATGGAGATTTCATGTGTGTACTTTGTGGAGCATAGCTCTGTCTGTCTTTTCTTTGCATCAATATGAGTACAACTCATCAAAATGGAGTCTTTATAGTGCTGAGTGACAGAGAAACCCTTACTATTGATAGCAGACTGTATATGCTTTGTCATAATGGTGAGAGGGTTATTTTATTATCCTGGTAATGCTGCCATGTGCTGATGCATTTTGCATGTTACTCCACCATTGCTGCATGCGAGATTTGACATGACCATGTCTTGTTTAGGTAATTACTGCCATATTATTAAACAGTATGTCTGTTGTTCATCACATTCTGGAAACCTCTTTGTCTTCCAATAAAACATTTTGTCAAAGAAGGATTATAGGAGACAAGGCAACTCTGATTCTTCTGCAGTTTTGTGGTTTTAGTGTTTAGTTAATCACTTAGTTGCCATTTGAGAAAATCAGGACCTAAAAATGCATTAAAACTGCAAATCATCTAGTTTATTAGACAGTTTTGAAAAATTATGGGCAAGCACTTTCAACAACTATTCAAATTCTAAAAAAAAAAAAAAAAAAATCAAAATACAATTTTATAAAAATATACTATACCTCCCCAGGAAAGGATCTGACCTATGTATAATATACCTCAACCTAAGGACCATCCTCAATAAAATACAAGAACTACATGCTACCATTTCCTTATACTCACCAGATATAGTTCTTATCACCAAGACATGGTTTAAACCTGAAATAAGCGATAATGAAATAGTTCCCCCAGCATACAACACATACAGGCAGGATGGAAAATCCAAAAGAGGTGGAGGCATAGCTCTACTATTCAAAAGTAAACTAACTCTTGAACTCATTGACCTCAACTCTCCAATAGGGTTGCCCCCTTTTCAAATGCCCAAAGTGGGACATTTTTTATAGAAACATGAAATAATGCAGTACAAATCAACCCACAGCCGGTGCAAATGACAGAACTTGACTTTTTTGCCAAATTAAAAGATTATTCTTGTAGCATTTGAGTTGCTTATGCTAGTTTATATAACATGTACGTGTTTCAGATCCAAGATAGCTGTTTTATGAAACTATTAAAGAAAGACTGGGAAATTGTTTTGTTTTAAAATCTCCGGATATTTGCCATTTTTTATTTTTTTCACAGGACAAAACTGCCCAAAGAGGGACTGTCCCTCACAAAGATGGACTGATGGTAACCCTACTTTCCAACCTTCAATAATGCATAAATACTGTTCACTAGGATAAAAATCAACTCAAAGAAAAACCTCAATATAATCAGTTCCTACATTCTACCAGAAATAATATAAACACACTAGAATCCATCCTAAAATGGTCAGCAACGCACTCCCCCAGGAAAATTTTATACTAGGTGACTTCATTATCAACTGGTCCTCCTGTAACTGACTGCATCCTACTGACCATATAAACCTCCAGGGCTTTAATCAATTGATCCAAACCACAACCAGGGTAGACAAATCATCAAAAAAGGAGTCCATGCTTGACTGGATCCTGACTAAATGACCTCAACAATCATATAACACTGGTAGTCTCCCTGACTCTCTTAGTGATCACCTCCCAATATTTTTCTCAGATACCATGTAAATCCAATAAAGACTTACTCCTTCCAACAAATTTAATATACAAAAACTTCAAAAAATAACACAAGAATTCTTTACTGCAGTTGAAAAATGGATAACAGATGCACAGTTCATTCTCAACCCAAACAAAACTAAGCTGACACTATTTCATCTCACAAATGCCATAGATCCAATCCCTTCTTTCTAAATAATTTCTAGGAATAAAACCCCTATTACACTATTAACACTTTTTAATAAGGATACCTACCAGAAAAGTCTGAATAGCATACCTGGTCTGCTTTTATTATTGCAGCTTGTGCCCCCCCCCCCCCAGCAAGTGCAGCATTGCAAAATAAAACCACTGCTATGTTCTTGTTTCTTCCTACAGTTATTTCAAGCCAAGAATATCACTTTTTAATAAGGATATCCTCCAGAAATGTCTGAATAGGTGACTGGATGTTTATAATTCCTATTATTAGCACATTTAGTCCCTTAATAGTTATTTTTTAAACATTGTGACTGGATTTTTACAATTATTTTTAATAGCAAATTTTTCTTTTACTAGTTTTTTTTAAATTGTTTTGGCCTGCGTCCCCACCTGAAAGGGGCCTCCCCCACCCAGGCAGCTATAGCTTTATTTCTCACCACTAGGTGGTGCAACTAACATTATACTTGCTGTATCCTGTCCCAAATAAATCTGCCTCCCCATTGGAATTCCTGTAAAGTAAGGCTAGTACCATTTACTTGGTGCATTTTGTCCCCAAATAGATTTGCCTTTCTTTGTTGATTTACTTACATACCAAGGCCATAAAAACAGCGCTTCTGCAACTATCAGGTTACACTCCTAGCTCTCTGCCTCTGCCTTATCCTCGCTTTCTCCTGCTTTTGCTTACCTTAGAGCTCCAAGGTTTCCACTTCTCATACTGATTGTTTTTCTTTGCACTCATCTCTGAGGGGGGACAAGAACACTGCATTCACCCTCACTATGCTTGGGCTTACTCCGTTCCCTTACCCTACCCCATTCCCATCTACCCTGGATCACCTAGACTTATATAAACACTAACCACTCTTCCTAACTTCTCCCAATCAACAATCACCATCCATCTGCCAGTCACACCTCAATTAACCATTACACTATGTAAAACTCCTCCCTCCCTTCACACAACTCATTGCAACTGTCCTTAATCACTCTGCTCCCTCCACACTACACCAACAGCCCTCGTTCCCTACATCTTCATTATTACACCATCAAGCTAACCTAACATTCTAAAATAAACAATACACACCATGCTCTTTCTCCCACCCACACTCTATACCCTACTGCTATCTCCATACTATCTAACATCCTACACTCAGTTACAAATACATGTCAATAGTCCCACACTATATTGTACTAATACCGTCCACTCCTCACTCTCTTACCTTGCCATCTCCCAACTCTACAATCACACACCTAATGCATATTTCCACTTCAAACATGTAGTTGTCAGCAATACCACTAACCACTTCAGCAAACACCTTCACATACTCTCCAAACTGTCAAACAAACATGCATGTATATTATCATAGATTCTCTGTAGTGGTGATATACATCCCAATAGTGGGACACATACAGCACTACACAGCACAGCATCATCCCTACCATTCAACCTGTTCGTCAGATTAAAGCTTCAGACCTTATTATTCTTAACATGAACCTTATAAGCCTAGTTAATAAAATCACAGACTTTCATGCACAATACTCAGCAGACATTCTTATAGCAGCAGAAACTTGGCTAAAACCCCATATAAGAGACCCAGACCTACTCCCACAAGGGTATTGCATACACATGTTAGATAGGATCAGGAAAAAGGGAGGCAGGGTTGCAATCTTCTACAAAGATAACCTAAGTATAGACTACCTACCCATCAAATACCCTTATGATAACAACTTTGAAGTCATAATAACATGGCTTAGAATCAACCCTAAGAAAAATATTACCATAATTGCCACTTACATACCTCCCAACACCCCCACTGCCATTGAGGAACTCATAGCCTGGACAGCCTTAATCTACACCCATGAAATCATTATCACAGGTGACTTCAATTTAGACTGGAACACTTTCACTAGTGATAACCCTTCCACCTTCATAAATCTACATGGTTTCTACCAAACTACCCAATTTTCCATTTGAGTAGGTAAACATAGCAAAAGGGAGTCTGTCTTAGACTGGTCACTTATTAACAGTACCAACCACAACTATCTCTCCAGATCCTTCCAAAAATTTAAGTGACCACAGACCTACCTACTTAATCCAGCATCAACTCAACCCACCCAGAACCATAGTTTACAAAGTTGTATGAAATACCAAAAACTTCTCCAATAAAGCATTCTTAAACATTGCTCAATAAATGTAATTGGACACCACTCCATCATCTCCAACTAAACCAGGCCATAACATACTTCAGTGACACATTTCTGGCTATTCTAAATGGCTTAGCACCAACTTGTACATGTCATGTTAAAAATAAGAGATTGCCCTGGATATCAAAAGAAACCAATAGACTTCAAAAACTAAGGGACAAAGCCTTGTATCAATGCCAGAAAACACAAGACAATAAAACTTGGTTAGCATACCAGCAGCTCTGAAATCAAACAAAAAAAGAAAACAACTCAAACTTGACAAAAAAATATTATACAGCTATGCAAAACTAATATGAAAACCATCCCAAAAGGTTCTGGCAGGCAATTAACTTGCTCCTCCACCTAGGAAAAGCCATAACCCCAGGACCAACAACCAATAACTAAAGCATGACTATTACCTTACAAATCAACACCTACTTTATAAACACCATCTTCTCCTTAGTTACAGAGAACAATTCCGCCCCATCATCCCTTCCACCTAATGTGAAAACTAACAACTCATTTGACCTCAGACTTGCTGTCCCAATGAACATCATAAGAATAATGCTGAAATAACTGAAACCTTCATCCTTAGCAGTTGACCAACTCCCCAATGAGTACCTCAGACATTCAGCTGATGCCGTAGCTCTGCCTATCTCCATTCTGGTAAATAGGTCTATAGCAGAATAATATGTCCCAGAATTATGGAAAATTTCCTATATCACCCCTCTTCATAAAGGGGGAACATCAACAGAATTAAACAATTACATACCCATAGCCATCCTTTCCCCCTGTGTCAGAATTCTGAAAAAATGTATACACGCTCAATTACTACACTACCTGCTATCTCACAACCTTATCTCTCCCTCCCAATCCGGTTTCAGACTGAAACCCAGTACCACCACAGCCCCAATTAGTTTCTCTAACACCATCAACCAACTCAGAAATTCAACCCAGCCCAGTCAAAATCTGTACAGTTTGCCTTAAGAAATCAAGAAGCTGCAAGTGTTGTAAAAGCAAGAAAGAAATTTTTGCAGTAAAATAGAATGTATTCATGTTGAAATTAATTGGTTTGCTGAACTAATGCAACAGATCGGCCTCAAATAATAAAACTTGAAAAAAACTAACAATATTGCAACTCATCTTTGATATAACATCAGAAAGGTCAGTCATAGTACTTTTGGAATTAATATGGAAAATGGCATTTTTATATAAATTTTGCCTCCACTTTATAACTATCACCACTGACATAATTGTTTATTCAGGGTAACTTTGCAGAAACATGGAAGAATCTGTTGCAAAAATACAGCATTGCTTTAGAACTATGAGAAAAAAATAAAGAAGTACCCACTGCAAATTTCATACATCCAATGTGATGATGCAATTACGGTTATCAGTGTATTTAATATGACTACCACTCCAGTTTAAAATACATTGGTCCAGATTCAATAAACTCTGTGTAGTCTCCATGCAGAGCCTACATGGAGTATTTCTGTGTACACGATACTGCTCATTGTGAGGCATTGCACAATGGATATTAATGATTAGTGTTGCTGGCAGCAAAACCTGCAGTCTGAATGCAGATCGTACCATACCGCCCAACCTTTTAGTGCAAGATATCTGGACAAACACTAAACTAATGGGCGGGGGCGAAAGGGACAAAAATGGGGACATATTTGCTGTATTGTTCTGATAACTGTAGAAAATAGGTAGAATAATAATATTTGTGTTAGCATGCATTTTCTGAATGATATGAAGTATTAAAATGAAATGTATTCCATTATGTATAAACTTGAATCTTAAGTGATTTTCCAGAAAACTATACATTTTACAAGTAACAGCCCAAATAAGATGCAAACATCTGGACATTCTGCAAAAATCTGGGCAGTCTCCTTTTTTTCTTTCTTTTTTATTTATTTATTTTTTGGAGGCCATGGTTTGTGTGATGTGCTGCTTAGCACAAACATGCTTGGCCTGACCTGTTAGACGTACAGCAGCACACAAACTGCAGGAATGGCCCATTCAGGTTACAGACATCCACAACCATAAAGGGAATGCATTCAATTAATACTTTTGTCTATCGCACAAACATGGTAAGCAGTATTGTGTTACAATTAACAGCAAGAACTTTACAATAACTACTAAGATAGGGCATATAATATCACCAATACTGTGGCAGCAGGTGTTAAGTGTAGGTGGGGAGTGCAAATGATCTGGGGTTCTAGTACAGGGTGTGTAAATTTTGTTTTACTGTTGTGAGACTGCAGATTATAGTAAGTGAGTGCAACATACACAACTGTTTTCTCAACCATCTTATGGTAATAGCTGTAAGTGTAGAAGAACTGTAGACATGGTTCATTTGACTAATACAGTTATACAAGTGCCTGTATACCAAATAATCTTGAAATTGCAGTGCTTGTCGATGTTGCGCATCGCTTAACATCAGGCAAACACGGTGTCCACCAGTGCGCACCTTCGCCTACCATATATGTGCAATGGTAAGCGATGCACATTTTCAAATGTTGCAAAACCAAAATGTGCTCACTCTCTGTAAGCATGAGACATGCAATTGGTGGGAAAACATCAGGATATAAAGTGCAGTTGACAGGAAAAAGTTGCTGGTGAGGGAGTGCACTTTCAGGTGCAAAGGTGGGATGTTCAGGAGTCCAAAGTATTTTGTTGGACACCTAGTTAAGGGGCATTGGCCCCAGTTGCTGCAGTGAGATTATTCAGGCTCAGAATACAAGTCTGGAACCTGGAATAGTATTGCCAGGGCTTTGACTGGTGCTACAGGTATCCCTCCCTCTGGTAAGCAATGCAGACATCACTTAGGTGACCTCAGGAGGAGGAAGTGGGATACCCTCAACCTGTGGAATGGGGAATTTAGTACAGGGAATAGCCCACAGATGTGTAAGTATCAATTTCAGTAAGTAATTGTAAGAGTTAAAAGCTGAATATAGTCAAGACTGGTATTCATAATGGTGTTCTGTTCTGTTTTTTCCACAGCTGCTGCAGAGCGAGCCTCAAATGTCAGGTCCCATGCTGCATGTTTGTTAAGAACACGAGAAGCATGTGGTATGTATGCATCAGAACAGTACTGTCTAAATAGTATTTTAATAATAATAATAATAATAATGATAATAATAGTAATAATATTTTATAGTAAATTATTAACATTAAAACGTAATGACCGTTTAGTTAGTATGTAATACAGTTGTATCAAATTGAGCATGCATATCTGAACTGCAAAAGAAACTATTCATGCCTTAGTCTGTAGCACAAAGCAATGGTGCTATATTCTCAAATAACAGTGAACATGCATCTCTAAACTGTAAAAGGAAAGTATTCATACAGTAGTCTGTAGGACAAAATAACCGTACAGTATTAGAGAATATTCATCAGTTGTGGGTTCAAAAACCACACTTAACAGACATACGATACTGTTAGGTTTTTATCATCATTATTGCAATGTAACTTCATACCTCTATGTGGCCTCCTGTAAACTGTAATCAGTATAACTGGAGCATGCATATGAGCAATATATGCATACATCAAGGATTGGTGGTTGCAACCTGTACTATAGTGTGCCTCTGTTATGAACTGGGTAGTCTTAAAAGTAATAAAGAAATTTGTTAGGAGTTTGCAGTGCTAAAAGTAAATGTAAAAGAACAGAGTCAAATAATTGTATCAATGCTTTGTATGTCACATATGAAGTTAATTGTGTTCTTCCTTTTTTTCTATCACCCCAACCCTTTTCCCTTTTTTTTTAACTTTTTTTTATTTTTTTTCCCACAACACAGCAGAGTAGGCCTGTCCCATGGGATCCTCTTGCTTCTACTCCACCAGCTACAGCACTGCTGCCCAGCACATCTGGTGCGCAACCTGATAGCACCACCTCTGCTGCCTCTGCACTACCTCACCCCTCAGGTAGTTCTGCACCAAAGGATAGGCATGTGGCTCCATCCAGGAGCAGTGGCAGAGGTGGTGAGTTTATCACCAGACAGGAACTGCTAGGGATGGTGTGTAGGATTGTGACTGCACTGTGGGTGCACACCTATGCCAGATGGAGTGCCCATTCCCCATCCTTGTTCAGAGTACATGTAGGAGATGCAGACATTAGGCACTTCTTGTTGTATAGCCAACTAGACTGAATCAAGTGTGTCATGAAGACACATGTGTGAAATGGAGAGCTATGTATGAGGTGATTTTTTTTGAGAGAGAGAGAGGAATGGTGGGGAAAGGATGTAAGAATGAATGGGTGAGGTAAGTTGAGCAGGTGAGGAAGCAATTGCAGACAAACAAGACAAAAGACAGGAATGGTGAAGGACAAGAGGTGGGTGAACACCATGTTTGAGGAAAGGGTGGGAAATCCAGGACCCATGCATGTCAACCTGGTTGACAGTGAGTATCTAGTCCTCACCCAGTGGACTGGCATCCCTGCCACCTCACTGCACTGCTGGCTGCAGTGTCTGACATCTGCATCTCCTTGTGTTATTAAATACAATGATGGAGAGCAGTGTCTCTATCCAGTGTAGGTGTGTGCCAACTGTGTGGTGCATAGACATGTGCACCAACCCTGGCAATTCATTGCTGGTGATTAACTCACCACCTCTACCACTACAACCAGAGGGAACCACTGCTCTATCCTGTGGACAGAACTACCTGAGGGGGTGGGTTGTGCAGGGGCAGCAGAATGGGTTCTACCAGGTTGTACACAATACATGCTGGGCAGCAGTGCTGTAGCTGGTGGAGTTAGGGCAGGAGGATCCTGTGGGGCTGGCCTACCCTGCTCTGATGTTTGAAAAAGGAAAAAAAAATAAAAGAAATTAGGCTGAGAAAAAAGGGAGAAAATCAGTAACTTCATATGTGACATACAAAGCATTAATACAATTATTTGACTCTTCTGTTACCTTTGCTTTTAAGACTACTGATTGCTAACAAATACCATTTTTACTGTTAAGGCTACCCAGCTCCTAACAGATGCACTGTGTATGACAGATTGCAGCAAGCAATCCTTGATGTGCGCATATATTGAACATATGCATGTTCCAGTTATACTGATTACAGTTTACAGCAGGCCATTGGAGCCACTGATTTAGAGCTCTGACATTATATTGCAATACTGATGAAAACTTAACAGCATTGTATATTTGGGAAGTGTGGTTTTTGAGCCCACAACCTGACTACTCTCTAATAGTGAACTGTTGTTTTGTCCTCCAGACTAATGCATACATACTTTCCTGTTACAGTTGAAAGATAAATGCTCAGTTTGATACATCTGTATAATAAACCAGTAAAGGTGTCTATACTATTAATGCTAAAATACTAATACTTTTTTGATGCATACATACCACATGCTTCTTGCATCCATACCAATCTAGCAGCATGGATTTGTGCATTCAGTTCTTGGTCTGTGACAGCTGTGGAAAAAAAAAGAACAGAACAGAATACCATTGTGAATACCAATCCCAAATCTATCCAGCTTTCCACTCTTACAAGTAGTCTCTGTAAGTGATACTTCCACATCTGTGGGGTGCCCCATCCTACATTCCTTGATCCAATGGTCAAGGATATCCCTCTTCCTCATCCTGAGGTTTCTGTAGTGATTCCTACATTTTTCACTATTGTGGGAGATATCAGTAGCACTGGTCATAGCCTGGGCCCGACTATTCCATGGTTCTGCCTTGTAATCTGAGCTACAATAGTCCATCTGCAAAATCCTGGGCCCATGTTCATTCACTAGGAGTCCAACACTTTGGGCTCCTGAACACCCCATCTTTGAGCATATCATCTCAAAAGCTCTCCTCAAATGTCTGCCTTGCCTACCACAGATCAAAACCAATGTAGAATGATGTTTTCCCACCAATTGCTCATATCACACTTATTGGGAGTGTGCACTTTTTTGTTTTGCAACAAATTGAAAATGTTGCACATTGGTTACTATCTCACAAACACAGTGTATGAGGGTGTGCACTACCGGGAAATGTGTTTTTGCAATGATCAGTAGTATTAATTGAATACATCCAGTGTATGTTTGTGGCTGTCTGGGTCCTGTCTGCTACCTTGGTGATCCATTTGTCCAGTTTGTGCACTGCCGCTCTGCATGCAAACAAGATGAGCATAGCCAAAGGCATTTGTGCTGAGTGGGGCATCGCACAAACAGTGGCCCCTAAAAGAAAAAATAATAAAACAGAAAAATAGTTGAAATGAGGAAAATCAGTCTTGGACATACACAGTAGAGAATGTTAGGGCACGTGAGATATGACTCCATTGGTTTGGATCCCAACTTTCACGCCAATGTAGAGTTAGAAAACAGGATGGGGACTCATCTGTCTTTGCCACACAAACAGCTTTGCATCAAAGAAATGAAGTAATTCCTCACACAACAAAGTTTAAGTGAATGTGCACTGATATCAAGGCATAACCTGCTATTTGTAAATGTATTATATTTAATATAGCAGGATGCCTTTGGCTATGCTCATCTTGTTTGCATGCTAAACGTCTTGTGGTCACTATTGATGAACACCTAAAATTCGATACCCATATTCAGCTAAACATTAAGAAAACACATCAGAAACTTGGCATGCTGTACAGGAGCTCCCACTTTCTCTCCCCTTCCACAAGACAGACCCTTGCCACTACCTGCTTACTTCTATCTATGATGTATGGTGCCCCCTACTAACCAACCCATTTTCCTCCATCTCTTCTAAATTGGAATCCTATTACAACAAAATTTCAAAGTTTGCCACCAAGTCCAAGTACTCTACCAACCACTGCATACCTCTCCACCTGCTGCAATGGCTAGAACTTCCCAACTTCCTGGGCTACCTCCAACTCATTACAGCCCACAAGCTCATTTTTAAACCTACTAAGTGCCCTGCACTAACTAACATCTTACCACTATATACCCCTCACAGAACTCTAAGATCTGCCCACCAAAATCTCATTTCTGTACACAAACCAAACCGCACCCCCCCCCCAGGTCAGCTTCTCCTATCCTTTTCCTTAGCCAAAAAATGGAACTCTCTTCCTCTCTAAGAATTTCTAAAAACTTTGATCACTTCAAAACCCAGCTCCATTCCTACCTCTCCAATAACAGGAAATGCATTTGCACTTTACCTACCTATCCTGCCTAGTACATGAATACATACATACACATAAGGTACCTTCCACCTTACCCAATAGGAGTTCAATCTTCTTTACTGTTTTCTTCCAAATGTTTCTTTCATAGCATTCTCAGAAGATTTAAAACCTCAGTACAATGATGACTCTGTACTATTGATCTCTAATTGTATATACATATAAATATGCATTGTATACCATACTATGTTGATATTCTACTGTGCTTATGTTTTACTATATAATTTTTACTAATTGCTTAATTGTTACTATGTCTACTATGTTTTTGGAGCTTTTCTCCCTGGGCCTCCACTGAAAACAGGCTCCTTGAGCCCAGTGAACCTCCCCGGTCATCAAACTGAAAATAAAATAAAATAAAATAAATAAATGTAGTGCACTTAGTTATCACACAACCTGTTATGATTACTCCTTGCAAATATACAGCTTTGTCTTACCTTTCTGTGTTTCTTGGTCATTCATCAGTTATCTAACCAGTACTCAGAGACATGCAGTGTATAAGCCAGTCTATATCATTTACTATAGAACGTGTAAGGATCTTAACTGGGGATACTATGATATGCAGCTGCCATGAAATAAAGTGTAGGTTGGATAGCACAAACAAGCATAGACTGCTGTTTTTTGGGGGGAGCAAAGATGGGTTCCTGTTATGGCACATGCAAGGATACAGTTTTCTTTGAATGGGAGTGGATCCAGGCTGGCTTACTGTTATGGCACAAAAAAGGATATGTTGCTGTTATTACTCTCCTTGTTTTGCATCCTGCCATTTTGATCTTGTGAGGGCTATGAAGTCAGAAACTGCAATATGTCTCATTACTTTCTAACTTCTCTCTGTTATGATTTCTCATTACAAATGTATGATGCAAAACTTAGGGCATGCAGTGATCATTAATACTTTGGCGAAGTATCAATGTCTAAATATTTGAGGTATGAAGCCTACTACTGGATAATGGACACATACAAGTCAAATAACTCTCTGCTGTCACATATTATGTTAATTTGTGTAAAATCTGCTACCTTTTACTTGCTTACTGTACCAAGTGATGAAATATAAGGACATGGCATAATACTGTTATACAACACAGTACATGTTCAGGATTTACCTTGTAAATGCAGAATTTACCACAATGTTAGTTCAGGACTGATTGTGATGCAAGCAGTACACAGCCAATACATGGGGAGGGAAAGTCTCTGGCTCTGAGTTGAGGCCGGCAGTGGTCATAAAGTTCCTGTATTGTGTCCCTGTCCACCCTGTAGCACTCTTCAATGTCCATGTCATATATGTTATGATAAGTTAAATGTGGCCTGAAAACTCTTTTTTTATCTTGGTCTGGCATATTGGCAGCAGCAGCAGCATTGGCTGCAGCAAGTAGCATGTACAAATGGAGTTAAGCAGCAACAGCTCCTAACATTCTATCTGTGTGGACTTTCTGTGTCTGTTCTCCACTAAATTTGAAATCCAGAGTTAAAACCAGCATGGAGTCTGCATGGTTACTTTAGAACTTGTTGAATAGCTCCAACAGATTGGTTGATTAGTATTAAATTCAACTGCCTATGCTGTAATTAGCATCTCTGAAAAAGAGCCTAAGACAGATGGAAACCATTAATACTCCATTATAAAAAGCTAGCCAAACTGATAGTAGAGACACTTGTTACATGTTTGCAAGACTTTGAAAAAAATATTTCCAAAGATAACTTTACAGAAGAGTATTGCACTGCAGGAGATATAGTCCCATATTATTATCTACATAATGCATATGCTGTAATATATTAATGAATAATGAGAAGCAAAGCCTTTTACACTGTTATCTGTATGCAATAGTTAGAAATGTACTGATAACATGGTCGTGTTTGTCAAGCCATTTCACAGGTTAAAATGATTCACAATACATGAAAATAGAAAGCTGCGTATTACATATGTGCTAATGTTTCAGGACTAGGTCCCTTGAAAGCACATTTAGCATATCAAATATGTTTTATTAGTAAAATGCTTCATGCGCCTGTCCTTTTGTGGGTGAGGGGAGCAAAGAAAGGTTACTGTTATGTCACAAACTAGAATGGACAGTTCTTTTAGAAGGGAGCACCGTTAAGTTACTGCAATGGCATATACAAGTAAATGTTCCTCTTGCTGTTCTCCTTGTTTTGTATCCTTCCTGTCATTAGTATTTCACATCTCTAGACTGTTTCATGTTTTTCCAGTGAGTACTACTGACTGCCTAGCTTTACTGTTTTATCTGGTAACAGTTACTTTGTAGTTATGTGATACTTATGTGTATTATCATTCTACTGTCTTTTAGGACATAAAATGTCACTGAAGAGGAGACCCCTCTTCAGTGAAGCTGAGAATGATATCATCATTGATGCACAGCATCAACATGAGGTATTTCTTCTGGGAAGGGGTCATCCCATTATGCCAGAAAGGCTCAGAGTATGGCAGCCGATTGTTACCAACATAAATTCTTTGGGTGGCCACATCCTGACATATGAGCTGGTGCATCACAGTGCCACTGACATGATTACTTCTGCACAGAGGCATCCAGCTGCTGTTGCCCAAGACCAGAGGGTAACTGTCAGTGACCCTGCTACAGAACCACCTCTCAGCTTGAAAGAGGAATTACTGGCAAATATAGTCCAGCAAGAAAACTCACAGCAGAGTGGACCACAACATGTCATTGACATGGGTGCCACTCCTTCTGAATCCCAGGAGGAGCTTCTTGTTAGGCTTCATTATATGACCAATTGAATACTGTTGTATAGTAAAACAAATGAAATAAAAGTTATTTCTGTGATGCATGTCTTTTTTTGGGGGGTGGTTGATGATTCGTACAGTGATAAGCTCAGTTTGGAGTCAGCCACGTTCTTGTTGACTGTACACATAATGCAGATATAGAGGACTACATGTAGCACTCCCTTATTTTACTGTTAAATATGATGATATTGCCCTTAACTCTTGGTTAACTTATTTCATGACTGTAGGAAATCCAGCAATGTATGGCTCCTGCAGATGGTAAGCCAAAAAATGTATTTCAGTACTGCAGATCAATTTTAAGAAATATCATAATGTGTCATTTTAGGCCTGTTGTGTGTATTGCTGTACTTTCTGTAATTGTGGCAGCACTGTTAGTCATTTGGCATACATTGCACCATAGCAGTGCAGGTATTAATGTATGCCTGTATTTTTTCCTTTTTATCACAGATGATCAAGACAGTGGGAGTGTGGGCCCTCTGCCACCTGATGTCATTGTCTCAGCAGACACTGGTGATGATGGTGGTGAAACTGAGGCAGAGTCAAGTGGTGCAGAGGTTGAATCTGACACAGAGGTTGATATCCAGCCACCCCTTTGTTTTTTTCCCAGACACAGCCAGTAGGCCTATGCCTACCCAGTCCACTAAGCCCATAGATATTGGATAGGTGGAGGGTGAGGACATTGAGCAGGGAAGTGTGACTACTGTGGCTTCAATGCCTGTTGAGTCTGTCCATAGCCAAACCATTGGAAAGGTGCCATGAAGCAGGGCTGATAGGAGTGCTCAGATGGGGGCTGCTGTCCCAAAGGTGTTCCAGACAAATGATCAGGTTTGTGGATGTGGCACAGTCTGACATGTGTGACTGCCTCCACTGTGTTGCTGATTTACTAGATTGGATGAATGACACATTTGAATGAGCGGTGTTTGTGATAGAATGAGGGTGTCTGTCATGGAATGAGCATTATCTGTGATGGAACATTTGCTAGGAGGGGAAAGGCTTCCATGAGGGTATAGGTTAGCCACAGCATCTGCTGATAGCCAACATGACCATGCCTGATCATGCTCCTACAGTGGCAGTACTTCCACTGCAACAATGGTGTGTGTGCTGTCCGTGGGAATTTCTGCGAGGGGTTTCTTCTGATCTCTTCAGGCCTGATATATTTTTCGTTACAATTGATGTGGTTGATCTATTTTCAGTGATACCCCACAGTGTTGGGTTAGAATGGATGGAAGAAGCGTTGTGGGCCTGTACGGGTGTTACAAATAATGATGTCCATCTGGTTTTACATTTATTGGAAATGGTTCTTAAGTATAACTACATCTATTTTTCTGGGGAGTATTTTCAGCAGATTTCTGGGGTCTCTATGGGAGCCAATTGCAGATATTATTTTGTCAGTCTGGGAACAAAAATTTGTTGTACATAGTGAATTTTCCAAGTATTGGATACACTATACTCGATTCCTGGATGACATTTGTATCTTTTGGATTGGGCCACAAGGCCTCATAGAAGATTTTATTGCCTATCTGCATACTACAATGGAGTTTTTACGTTTTACCCACAGTGTATCTGCTGAACAGGTCAACTATCTGGATGTCACCCTTAGCAAACCGGGTGAACGGTTTAGTTCTTGTATTTATAGGAAGCCTTCGTTTTCCAATGGGTATCTCCATTATTCAAGTTCACACCCAAAATTTCAAAAAATATCTATCCTAAAGGGGCAATTTGTGAGGGTGTCTCATATGACATCAGAAGACCATGATTTTGGTATTGAGGGGGACAAATTGAGGTCCTTTTTTCTGGATAGAGGGTATCCTGTTGGGCTGATTAATTCTGTGTATGATGAAGTCAGGAAATTTAGAACAAACAGGTTTGCCCCTATTTTATGGAAGGCCAAGACGGATTTACAAGGTGACCTATCCCATAGTTCTATTGATAAAATGGGCCCTGACCAGTTGTTTATTACACAATACAGTGAACATGCAGGACAGATTAGACACATTATTGAAAAAGAATTCTGTGATTTCAGGGAATTCACTGATTTGATCAATCTCAAAGATCTAGCTTGCAAAACTGTATATAGAAAAGGGTTTAATGTAAAGAGGACATGAGAACAAAGTTCCAGGTTGAGGGGTACAAACATTCCGAGGAAAGGGGTGTTGTACACAATGCAAGTATATTATGGATCAGGAATGTATATACTTGGAAAGTAGAAATAGGAGATTGTGGTCAAATAATTTTTATAATTGCAATTCCAAGGGCTTAGTTTACCTAGCTGTCTGCCGTTCTTGCCAGTCATTTTATGTGGGCAAGATGGAGATATGAGCATGTTTATGACATTCAAAAAAAAGTTAACACCAATGCACTATATAGGCATACCATTGTCTGCGAAGGAGCAGCATTCAAGTTTTTTGCTTTGAAATCAGTTGCACAGTGCAACAGGGGAGGCAATTGGCCTGCATTATTGTCCCACAAAGAAACATGCTGGCAGATTTTGTTGGAATCCAATAAGCCCCCCGGTTTGAACGATTCCATTTCAATTGCTCCTTATTTAAAATTGAAAGCAGAACAACTGTAAGGTGCAGATAGACTTTATTGTTCTGTGTAGCATATATATACTTTTTAGAATGCACACATGAGAATTTTAGATGTTATATTGTGTTTATTTATTGTGGTTTTCACATATATTTTTAAAAAAATTTAACATTGTGTGTTGTTACATTAGCATAACTGGTTGAAAATATACAATATACAATATATATATTTTTGTATAGAGCCATGATGTTGTTGCAGCAATATATATGTAGGTATTTTTATTTTAAGTGATGACTATCTTATATTTAATATGATTTTAGGAGGAATTGATTATGCATACAAATATGTACAACTTTTGATGCATACAACATTTAAAGTATTTGAACCTTATGTGAATATTGTAGCGTTTGATATGCACTTTTGTTAAGAATATTTTTATTCAGTATGCTCTTGCTTTAATTTGTCAATTATGTAATTAATCAATTAAGTAGTTGTTGTATATAGTTTGTGGAGAAGAGTGGTTGTTATCTGAAGAAGTTGTTTTAACAACGAAAACGTTGCTACAGTTGTGATACGTTAAGAAATAAACTGTTTTATCTCAAGGAGCGTGGTTTACTGTTTATATACGGGTTCATTTTCCTCACTGTGAGTTGGTGTTTTCCTGCCGGTTTCCCTGCCTGTTTGCTGTCTTGTTTCAAGAGGTTTTGTTGGTGCTGCAGCCTTTTTGGTTTTGTGTGTGCTGTCCATACCCAGACATGGCAGAACATGGGGTCATGGTCCTGGATGTTCTCATGATAGGAGTACATCCAGCAGACAACAGCTATTTTCAGGTAACAGTACTGCATCTGACCTTGGGCATGGGAGTGCCAGTGCAACCCCTGGCAGAGCCAGTTCTCATTTATTTATTTACATTTGTTGACCGGGAGAGTCCCACTGGACACAGTTCCGTTTTCAGCGGAGGCCTGGGGAGAAAAGCTCCACATTAAGTATTACTTGCATTATACAGTTAAAAAACATAGCATTTAAATATAGATATTAGTCCAGCTGAGGATGTAAGACAAGAATAAAACATAGATGTAAAACAGCTGTAGAACATACTACAATTTTAAAATATGGTGGCATATACTAAACATGGTTACACATGTAGTAGAGATTCATCAGTGAACAATTGATAAAATCTGTTTTTGAGGTACATAACAGCCATTAGCAGTTGTTGCTACAAGAAGTTAGTATTATGTGGTAGGTAGCCTGGAACATAAGTAGCCAAGCTTGCTAAGAGTAGATTGTTGATAGGGGGCCAAGAGAGGTAGTGGGTGGCTGGAGTGGATGGCACTAGAGGGGGGTTACAAGGACATACCCGACAAGTTTTTGTTTGATTTTAGTAAGGATTTGAAGTGGGTGCAAGAAGTTACAGAGGTAATTGAGGATGGGAGGGAGTTCCAGAGTTTGGCTATAGTGCAGGAGAATAATGCTTCTCCAGCAGAGTTATTGGCTCTTGTGACCTGTAGGAGGTTTTTGTGGCTGTATCTTAGTGGTCTCGTGGTTATGTAGGGTTGGAGTAGATTCTGGAGGGATGGGACTTTTAGTGGTTGGTTTATTAGTTTGTGGGTGAGTGCAAGTTGGTACCATTGAAGGAGGTGGGGGAGCTCTAGCCAGCCCAGTTCTGCTAGTGAGAGACAGTGGTGAGTACTGTAGGAAGCCCATGTGGCAAATAGCCAGTTCTCATAGTCAGGAACGACAGCAATGAACTTCCACCTCTACCATGCATGGCTCAAACCTGTCTGATATAACAAGACATAGAGCTACCACTGAGCTTGGCTATATTCATGCAGACTCTCAGACACCACTTTCACATGGAGGGCTCCTACAGACAGACACACACACACACACACACACACACACACACACACACACACACACACACACACACACACACACACACACACGCAGAGTCAAGTGGTGCAGAGGTTGAATCTGACACAGAGGTTGACATCCTGCTTGCTTCCATTTCTTATTCACACACACTGACTGACCTTTTGTATCAGCCTAATCCTCCTGAACCCCCACACAACATCCTGTGCAAGTGATGATAACTGTAACATATCCCTGTTTTCTCACTTTTGGATTTAGAAAACAAAAGCTTTGTGTCTAGCATATCTGCATTTATGCTGTAAAACTAATAATTGTACCTGACACTTTTATTTGTCTTGCCAAATTATACAGTGGAAAACATCATCATGTCAGTACTTTATAGTGTATTCTCTTGTAAGGGTTGTGAAGTCAGGAACTGCAATGTTTCTCGTTACTTTCAAACTTTTCTCTTTAATGGTTTCCAGTATATATGCATGGTGCTTATCATAAGACATGCCATCACATTCAGATCTCAGAACTGTATGACATAACTCATCAGGACAGTAATAAAGTATAATACTCTCTTTTGCATGAACCTCACAAGACCCATGCAGCAGCTGGACACATCACAGGGCTTTTTCATCAAGATAACACAGGGCTTACTAACCATAACCTAACCATAACATGATGTATGTGGGTAGATTAAACGACATCTCACTGTCATCTGTCTGGTATCACATTAACTTGTAACTGTTATTCTAAGCCTCTTTCTTTTTGTTTAAACTCTTGAGCTTCAGGCCATTTGTTTTACATTAAGGTTTGTAGCCTACACTCTTGTGGGAGGAGACAGTAACTTCTGCCATTCTGAGCTGTGAATTGCTGGTTGAATGTTTACTGTGCCTATTGTTCTAAGTGTTTTTGTTATGGTTTAAGCATAAGGGCTCCAAACCAGCTATTTTACATATAGAGGGTTTGTGGTCTATACTCTTGTGGCAGGAGAGGATAGTCTACACCCTTCTAAACTGGGAATTGCTGGTTGAAGGCTTATTGTGTATGTTATTCTGAAAGTGTCTTAGTTTTGGTTTAAGCACTTGGGTTCAGTTCCAGACCACATATTTCACACTAGTAAGGTTTGTGATCTACACTCTTGTTGGAGTATTCTACCAAACTGGTGCTTTATTTAAGCCGTGTTTTTGCTGTTATGATTGTGGTTTTCTGCACTTTGAATTTCTAGTACATCTGCATTTTATAGCATAGGCTAGATTCAGGCTTGCTGAATTAGACTGTTTGGTATCATTTGAGCACTAAAACCAGCCATCTTACATTAAGAAGGTCAACCTAAACCCTTGTGGCTGAAGTATGCAGCCAAGGACCCATCTGAGTTGGGGATTGCTGGAATAAGGCTCAGTCTTGGTCTTTCCCTTTGTTTACCTTTTTAAAATCATTTAACCTCAGTTGTATTCTAGCATCGTGTTTGGGTGGATTTGCATTCAGTTTAGAGTAGATGCTCAGAGATTGCACTGCTGCCCTGTGAGCAATTCAGTTGAGCATTGTGAAGCACTGACACAGTTTAAACCCATATCCCTCAATAGGATAGCCACTTTTTGTTAGTCTTACAGCAAAACCTGGTTCATCTTGCCAACTCCCCACTAGTTACTACAGTATATACCTGCCATAATGGGTGGACAGTTTTGCATAATTTCTCCAGCTAGCCTGATTCACATGGGCATCCTGAGGCAATATAGCAATTGCCTTATGTATACTGACAACCAGTTATTTTTAAAACAAACAAATACAGCATGTGAGAGCTGTATCTGTAGTATGAATATGGAATGAATTATCTCACAAAACAACAAACTGGATATCAAACAGGTTGTTAGCACACACACTTCACCTCTTGCACATATGCTCACAACACATAAACCCACATATGCGGAGGTGCTCGCTAGAAGCCTACTTAAAGATTAGAGTCCTCCCAATTGCAAACCTACTGCACACACTGCAAACCCAACAGAATCCACCACATATGATAACACACACAATAGTGTCTCAGTCAATAAGCTCCTAAGGCAAAACACATCAAAACCAAATGTCTTGGTCATAGGTGACTCCATAGTGAGACACACAGATGTCCCGCTCACCAGGCTGGATACGAAGGTCATGTGAACTGCCTGTCAGGTGCCAGGATCCATCAGATCATGCAAGCACTCAAATCTCCCAACAAGTACCATTACTACTCTGTTATAGTCCATGTTGGAGTGAATGATTTGAGACATAACTAACTGAACTATATGAGGAGAGACATAACTGAGATCTCAGATTATGTAAATCAGGCAGGTATGTCCCTAGTCCTAAACAGCAGTCCACCTTCAACTAGGATGATACCTCAATATAAACAAAACATGATTAACTTCAACAATTGGCTTAGCTTCTGGTGTCAATCTAGGGGATCCATTATCTGTCAGCCTGAGAAGATATGGTTGTCAGACCACACTGCTTTCCAGAGATGATCTTCACCTGTTGCCTCTTGGTTTTTGGTTACTGACAAAGGTACTTGCCTCCCCCATAGTGCCGTTTTAGGCAATGTCAGAACAACTAAATTCCCAACATAAAAAAATCCACTAGAGGCAAACTCAAGGTTATGCTGCTTCATGAAAGGAATCTAAATCCGAAACTGCACTCATTGGAAGCACTCCTTACCTTAGAAGATGACCATGCCTGTGCAGTCACAGAGACATGGCTCAAGGCTGCAGAGTGCTCCTGCCATGCAAGGATATAATGCCTTCCACACATTCAAACCTCAAAATGAGCATGAAAGAACCAAAGGCAGGGGTGTATACATCTTCATTAAAGACAAATACACCTCAAAACTGGTCATATAATACAACTTCCTAGAGATACTCTAAATCCAAGTAACTGTAGTTAAAACCTATTTCCATATCAGTGTTAGCTATAGGTCTTCCTCCATGAACCATGAGAAACATTCTGCCTACATGGACTAACTGGAGTCACTCACTATACAGCCAAACATCTCGGTCATGTGTGACTTCAACTATCCTTCCGTCGACTGGGAGTCATTTATGAGTGCAACCATGCTCACCCTAAGGTTCCTGGACTTTGTTAATACAAATACTCTATAGCAGGTAATCTGCACCCCCAAAAGCAGCTTGAATGCCCTAGACTTAGTGCTCACCAACATAGGGGGTCTCTGCACTACCCTGTGTGTTGCCCTCTTTTAAGGTCTGATCAGAATTCAGTCTCATTCAAATTAGCAATCAGACCTGACCCCTCCTCAACAGCAAAAAGTTTAAAAATTTTCTCCAAAGCAAGCTATAACCTCCTAAGTGATGCCATAAGTAGTTGCAGCCCCCCTGTTACCACTGTCAACAATGTCTGCTATACAGAGGTGTACACCAATGGCCTGTATAAACACCTGTACAAATGTATAGACTCAGCTGAGCCTGAATGGATGAAAACAAGGTCCTCATATAAAAAAAAAAAAAAAAAAAAAAAAAAAACAACAAGCTACCCTGGTGGACATCAAACATAAATAGGTTATAAAACAAGAGGAAGAAATAAGTGTCTAAAAACAAGAGGGAACTGACTCAACAGAGGAAGGATACCCTTCACAGCTTGAACAAGCAAATTAGATATCTTGTAAAGTTCTCTAAAGCCAATTACAAAGCTAAACTAGCATTCCTAGCTAGGGATAATCACAAGACATTCTTTAGCTGCATCAGAAGTCTAAAACAGAAGGCCCAGCTTTGTGGTGAACTAGTAATGGACAGTACCACTCATCCTGACCATGAGGACATCACCAACCTGCTTGCAGATGGATTTGGTGCAAACTTCACCCTCCTGTCCCCACCAGACATACCCCAAAGCATACCTGTTACCAGTCCTCTACCTAGTAGCTCCAAAAAGCAGGTCATAACCACACTCTCCGTGGCCAGAAACACAGCCTCTATGGACTGGATAACATCCCAGGCTGCCTACTAAATGGTCTAAAACAGGAACTAGCAGAACCACTTGGTACGTTCTTCAACCACAAGTACTGGCTTTGTCCCAGCAGACTGGAAAACAGCAACAATAATACCCTTGCACAAAGGGGGTCCATCAGTTGACCCAGGGAACTATAGACCCATAAGCCTAACCAACCTTATCTGCAAGGCCATGTAGAGAATCATCATGGACCTTATCAACAAAGACATGCATGACCTTCAAACTCTTGGCCTGACCCAGTTTGGCTTCATTAAGGATAGATCATGCTTATTAAACCTGGTGGACTTCTTTGAGAATGTCACTAAAGCCCTGGATGAAGGCAAAACAGTACATACAGCCGATCTTGACTTAGCCAAGGTTTTTGACACAATCCCCCACTGTGTTGATTTGCTTCATTAGCATATACTTCAGCTACTTATGCTGTAATTTGCATGTTACAGTAGTTTCCATGTTTGTGCATGGATGCACGCTGCTATTTGGAGTTTCCTGAGTCTAAAACTCTTTGCGGCCATGTGCACATTGTGCTGCAATGTGCACATGGTCAAAATTGATAGTGTAGGCTTTATTGAGCTCCCTGATTATAAACATGTTTCAGTAGTATTGTGACCCAGACAAGAACTTGCCATACATTTGATTTTTTTTTTTTGCCAGTAATCACCATTTACAGAAATCTGTTAAAGTATATGCAGCTGAATTAAAGCACAGCGCTAGACTATGAATTTAGTGATTTGTATGATTCATTGCTGACAGGCAGAATTGTATGTGGTATAAAAGCAGATTATAAAATAGAGTTTTGTCTGATCCTGATATGACATGGAAGAAATTGTGAATGTGTAAAATAGCAAAATTAACCAGCATTCAAATGGAAGAGCTTGTGGAAGATTTGGATCTATGAAATATTAAAAAGCTAAGCTATAATCTAACAATGTTAAAGTAAATTGTAAAAATACTTCTAACAGTTTAGCAGGAAAGAAAGCTGCAGTAATGCACAAATTTGCAAAGGCAAAAGCTGACCATTGTTTTTTTTTTTTTTTTTTTTATAAACTCCATATAGTTTTGTGCTTGAAAATGTTAAAGTGCTAGATAAATAAATAAATACATAATAATAGCTACAAATAAAATCGGGACAGATCTCATCTCACCCTACCATACCCCAATATCTTCACAATTTGCCACTACACCATCATTTTTTTCCATTTGATTGCATCTAATTTTGTAAAGAAACAAAAAGTAACAGCATTCACCCTATCTTCCACTGCAACACATAGCTAATCTTACCCATCATATATTCACTTTTCTTTCTAACAATTTCTATGTGGATACCCATAATCCAGCACTCAATAATGCTTATCGTCAAGAGACCCAATACTCCTCCCTTCAGTTATTCAGTCCTATTTCCATACTTTGTGCTCTAACAAAAATATATCAAAGCTAATGTTGTTGTGTCTTTCGGCTTTTTAGGGGTTGCCACAGCAGAACTCCGGTCTACTAATGATTGGTAGTTGATTTTTACGTGCCAAGTTACTAGCCCTGACACACAACCTTCAATGAAGGTACACCCATTCATGCATGTGTCCATGCAGAAGACGCTCTAGCTGAGAATCAAACCGGACAGCATCTTACTGTGAGGCGACAATGCTTCCACAGCACCACCACAGTCTTTTATTTGATCACATTAACAAGTATAGTATACTAATAAACAACTGGCACAGATTCAGACTAAGTCACAATATACTCTGGGCTATTTACATAGACAACATGTTTCCTTCCCTTGGATACAGGTAATTCAACAGAGTAAATATTTATTGTCCTGCCCAAACAGTTTGAGTTTGAGTGGTAGGTCCTGCCTCACTCCACAGTAGACCAAATAGCTTAGGTTTCATCAGCAATGGCATTAACTGGTTCAGAAGTTAGGATTTAGAACCTTTAAAATTAAGCCTGGTAACTGTTTTTCCCAATTTTGATTTCTCCAAGTCTTTTGGGTTTCGAATAACATGATGGGAATGGAACCCATTTCTAAGCCAAAGTGTGATTGAAGTTCATGAAATTAGTATTGTTTCCATCTTTGATATTGGCCAGACGTGCTCTTAACAGCACTTGCAATGTGTCCAGTAATGACTCCTTCCGCAATTTGTATGTACTTACATGTGTTGGTAACATATCTAAGTATGACTGTAAATTCTTTTTTATAAGACCTGTTGCTCCTACTACTACTTTGTTCCTACTACTACTGGGACTGTCTGGGTATCTTTCTTCCACATTGTCCTTGTTTCTGCCTGCAAATCCTGATATTTTTTGAGTTTGTCTCTCTCTCTCTGTACATAAGACACTGTAGTCACTGGGTGTAGCAATTTCAGTGATCGATTTTACTTTTGTCTTCTTTTCATAGACTACTATATCTGGTTTTCTTGCATCTGTCTTTGAACTGTTGGTAATGGATGATCCCATGTGATATAAACATCATCATTCTCTATGATGCTTTGTGGCTCATGTTTCCATTGTTTTTTTCAGCTACTTCAATATTGTAATGTTTGCACAATTCCCAGTGCAACAGTCTTGCCAAATTATTATGCCTTTCAGAATACAGTCCTTCTGCCACAGTGTGACTGTTTCTAATTCTGTTTTACAAAACCCGCATTTGTCTGTTTCTTCTACATGTTCAATGGACTTTGTAAACCAATGTGTATGTAGTTCACTGTCTTGGGCCACCAATATTAACCTTTCATCTTTTTGGTTTAAATTTGCCTCTCCTTAACCATTCCT